>NW_006239012.1:1550257-1613303 GCF_000226075.1 Solanum tuberosum | reverse complement strand
CAAGTCACAACATTATCATTTGAGGACACTTCATAATCCAACATCATCACATATAATACGTCATGAGAAATCATACTTTAGATCACAATGCTGTCCACTTTACATAGGATCATCACAAGATCACATAAACTCATTCATATCATATCTTCACATATGGCTTCACATAAAACTTTACACGTAGCTTCATATAGAACTTTACATATAGCTTCATTTATATATATAATAACAGAACAATACTCATATAATGCCCTTCATGGCCACAATCGTAATTCTAGAGCAACAAGCAACACTTCCACCAAACGTGGATCCAACCTAAGAAGCAATTATAGCAATATTAAGAGATCAAGCCATCTTACCCCCTTTCAAAGGCCATAAGCCACAATACTCAATTCCATGCCAATTATACAATATTCATCAAGTTAGGTCAACTTTACCTCTTTCCATAGATATCTTCATCGTCCTCATATTCCAACAATTAACAATACAATAACAATGATAATAACAACATTCAACTATACAAGCTAAGCTAAGCAATACCCAATAACCAACATAAAGGCTAAATCCCAATTTATGACCATTCAAGGCTACTACCTAACATTTTACAATTTAATAACAATTTCCAAAAATTCAACATAGCTAAGAGCGTATAATAACAGCCCACATCAAACCACTCAATAATCCTTCATCAATTACTCAAAATCAATAGACCCACTTTAGGCCAAATTTAGAGAATTTGAGAACACATGGGTTCATGAAGGTTTCTTTCTTAAAAACCATCAATAAACATCAATAATAACATAAATCATCATTAAAAATCATTTAATGCAAGAAGCCATGCTTAGAATTCGAAATAGGGTTTTGTGTATTTGAAAAACCTTAAAAACCTTTTGATTGGGCTCCTTGAAAGAAAGAATAATCAAGGATAAAGGATCCCCATACCTTTTCTAAGATTTCCCAACAAATTTGATGAAGAAAGCCTTGAATCCAAAACCCTAGCTCCCACTTATTCTTGTTCTTTGTTTGAGTTAGAGAGAAATATAGAGAGAAAGAACTTTGGGATTTGACTTGGGGAAATAATGAGTTAATGGCTTGATAAAAAGACTTAAAACCTTATATATTTATCAAATAAGTCATTTAAAATCAACCCCACATAATAAAACATTAAAACGAAATTACCAAAAACCCCCAACTTGAGGCAGCCTATCAGGGACCACGCCCAACTAAACGGGTCGTGAGGGGCACCACGGCTCGTGGTGGTGCCCGTGGTCCCTTGAGCAGTGAGCCTCTCCACAATCTCAAGCACTCAAGGGCCCAAGGCATCTTCACGAGGGCTCCCATGATCCGTGGTCCACACCACGAGTCGTGATGGAGCTCGTGAAGAAGAGGCAGCACCTAGGCAAAGTTGCCTTGCCTCCCTTGAGACCAAGAAATCTTCACGCCCAACTATACAGACCGTCTAGGGCACCACTGGTCGTGGTGGTGCCCGTGGTCTTTGGGGCAGTGAGCATCCAACTTGGGACAGCCTTGGCTTTTTGGCTAAGGCTTGCCTCTTTTGGCTTGGCTCCTTGTCTAGCACCCTCAACCAACCTAGAGTAGGTCTCATAGCTTAGAGTCTAACACGTGTCCTGACGTTAACTCCTCAAAACTATTCAAACTAAGCCTCAAAAGCCAAACTTATCATTTAACAAGATAACCGCTACAAAAACATATGAGAGGCTCTAGTTCTTCCTATTTCATTTTTAGGGTCGTTACATTTTCATAGTAAAATGTCATCTTCCTTTTCCTCCTCATTTATAATATGGTATTATAACACCATCACCATCACGATAAGAACATCAACCTTTTCTTTATAACATCACTCTATTACTAAAAGGGCCTCCGAAAGGATATCTCACATACTCTTTGGAACTCATTACTATCTTACTCTCAAACACTTGACTTGATTTCTCATCTCATCATCTCCCCCTTAGGTCTAAAGCTGACACTTGAAAGCTATGGACCAATTCCATCATCTCTAATTGGTCTACATCCTCTTTTACTGTAACACTTGGGAGAAGTTTATCTCATGACTACCGAACTCTCCATAAGTAGGTACTAAGACCTCTTTCTAAGGTGTTTCTCTTAACCTCTTCTGATTACATACCACCTCGGTACACCTCGTATGCAAGTACTAAGTTTGGTAGGACCCACTCAGGAGTGTGTCGTGATGGCTACACTGGTTGCTTCAAGTATGATCAGGATGGTCACTTCATGAAAGAGTGCCCGACGATCAAACAAGGCAATAGTAATGGGGGCACTATAGACCAATCTTATTCAGTGGCTCCCCAAGACAAAACTACACCTAGAGAAGCTACTTCAGGGGCAGTCGAAGAAGAAAACCATATGTATGTTATCAACTGCCGCTAAGATCAAGTGAATTTGCAACATGTTGTCACTAGTATGAGCAAAGTCTTTTCTTTTGATGTATATTCTTTGCTAGATCCATCGGCGAGTCTATCTTTTGTGACTCCCTAAGTTGCGATGAATTTTGATATTCTTCCTGAGAAACTTGTTGAGCCCTTTAGTGTTTCTACACCTTTTTGTGAGTCGATTCTAGTTGTGAGAGTTTATCGTGAATGTACCATTTTTGTCAATCACAGGAGCACGCTGACTTAGTCGAGTTGGACATGGTAGATTTTGATGTCATTCTAGGTATGGACTGGCTTCATTCCTGTTATGCCTCAGTTGATTATAAAACTTTAGTAGTAAAGTTCTAGTTTCTAATACAAATCTTCAGTGACACTTGAACCGGTGAAGTTTGGAGGATACATCCTTAAGAACTCACAGATTCTGGATGTATTAGCCTTATCATATCTAACCCCTCTCTATTGCCCAACTAGGCTGGTCACAACTTGACTCAACACTCGGATAGCTTCCCGGAACTCAGCATTACTGACCTCCCCTTGGGGTTCCACTTTAGGTGAAGTGGGTACCCCTTGATATTGTGGTTCAACATTCCTTCTAGTAGGACAACCTCGATAGCTCTTCGTGGTGGCATGATCTGAAAGATACGCGCAAACATGAATTAGAAGGAAACTTTATAGAGATGAACTCAATCGGTCGAAAAGAGTATGAAAGAAGTGAGATAGTTCCTAAATGTTGCAGCATCCTTATTATAGATATGGTGCACTTCACAACGATAACTAGGAATCTACATACACGGCTTCATACACACTCTAGGACTCTTGAACTTTGTGCTCTGATTACAACGTTTATCACACCCCGAGCCTACACCCTAGATGCGACTGGTAGTCAAGAACCATTGCTGACGCCAAGCGAACCCTTGCCTTGCTTAACTATCCGCAGTAGACTTACTTAACATAAGATAACTTTATAAGTAAAGCTTTAACTCAAATAACTAACTCAAACTATTTAAAGAATCATTCACTAGCCAAAGTGGCAACTCAAGTCTCAGACATCAATAACAGAAATGAACAAGACTCATGAAATACTGTCTATCTATCTATGAAGCCTCTAATACTATAAGAGATGTCGGTATAAGACACCCGATCATCCTAACAAGACTGACCCAACTGACAAGTAAATAAGGGATCCTCCAAAAGCAAGGAGGCTCACCAATCAATTCTAGAAGTCAACTGGATCAACGAAGCACTGGATGGATCTTGGTTACCTGTATCCACATCGTAAAAGATGCAGGCCAAATGGCATCAGTACAAGGAATGTACGAGCATTTGAGGGGAAATCTAAACAAGAAATAAGCTTGAACTGGAACTGAAATAAACACTTACCTCATCTCAACTTGACTAAGGGATACTCAATTCACTTCAATATAAAGTAGTAGTAAAGAATGCAGTATAAAGAAAAGCTTTTCAAACATGTAGATAACAACTCACTGTATTTAAAAATACATTATACTCAGTTTGTATGCTAGGATACAAAATAAACTCTATTTGTATATGTATATCTCTGTGTAAATAAGAATACAAAATATCTCTGTGCATATAAGAATATAAAATATCTCTGTGAAAGTTTTTCTAACCGACAACCATCACTATGAGTTATATGATGATACAACGTCTAGCCCACGATGCCAGACTTGTCCTATACTTTGCCGGGGTATTGGACCTACTACTATGTGGATCCACAAGTCTATGCTAAAAGCATTAAAGAATCATCTAAAAAGTATGACCCTTTTACTCACGTCGGGTACATAGTTTGTGAGGACGTTCAATTATCTGAACTCATCCATATATCAGTGCTCAATACTACTCTAAAAATGTAACTAGGTCATATGTTTAAAACCATAACTCTTTCTATGGTTTGGGATTATTACTCAAAAAACTTTCTCTTAATATAGATGGTACGCAAAACTGCTCAAAAATTCTTTCAGAAATTGGTGTTTCCTCCCATCTTAAATGTTAAAACATTTACTCTTGGGAATACTAAGTTTCCATATATAATTTAATGAAATGAACTCAACTCTACTCTTTCTCAAACTCAAGTGCTCAAGTCTTAAACCAAGTTTAAAAACAATGTAGAAGACTTATTAAAATGACTCAAAAGAACTCTCAAGTCTTGACTTGTAGCTCTAACTTGAATTTGAATTATAGATTCAACAGTTATGACCTCATGTAATGGATGATCTCTCGATGTTTAGACTTACCTTAGAGTGTAAAAATCAATTGGAAAACATAGGTATGATTTGAGGGATCTCATACGAAAAATGGGACTAAAGAGTAGTGGACCTGGTGACACTAGCGCAATAAGTGGCGCAGGGCGCCAGATCCTGAACTACAGAAGGTGAGTTGGGGCGCACTGAGTGGCACAGTGCCCCAGGAGAAAAAACTACAAAACCAATGTTATGTTGCACTGCTGGCGACGCGAGCCAGTCCAACCCAGATTTTTTGGACGAATTTTCTTACTCTTTTTCTAACCACAATTCACCTATAATCGAATTATTTCTTCCCCAATCACTTTGATTTGGATACCCAACAAAAGTACACCAGAATATACTAAAAAACAACTCTTAAACTCCAACGATTATCGCAAGAAATCATCAAACCTACCCTAATTCAAGAATGGAAACAATACTTCAAGAAACTAATCAAGAACTCAAACTCTTCAACTTCAGGAAGGAAACTTTGCTGAAAATAATATGATATACAAGTGGGTGAACGAACCCAATACTGTGAGAACTCACATGCGTCTTAGGATCAAATCCTTGGCAAAATTCCACAACAAAACTTCAAGAACTCGATGAACACCTTGACTTTTCTCTTTTTTCTCCTCTTCTTTAACTCCTCTCAAATCCCTAGCATAAATTAGGATTTGCAAAATTGAACTAAATCAGTTTAGACCCCTATATATTACCAAAAATTATTTTAATCTGATTGGGTAAGGAATAGACCAGAATACCCCTCTTAAATTCCAGTAACTTTCCTTAACTGTATGACAGATTTTCAAATGATCATATCTCCCTCATGAAAACTCAAAAATTAGAAAACTCTGTGGCGTTGGAAAGAGAATTCCAAGAACTTTCATTCGATAGTTAGGCCACCTAGCTCTTCGCGCACTGAAAGTTATGGTTGTTTGAAGTTTACCCAAACTAATAACTTAGCATAGCATGCCAAAATCTCAATTTAATTCTTTCCAACTTTGTTCTTTCTATGTTTAGTTTTTTTCTAAGACGAGATGTTACATAAAAAAATAAAATGTTATGGTGATTCTATTTGATGATTCAGTTTAGCAAAATCTTACAAAATAATGTGACATAGTTTAGCAGGACCTTTGTCATAATGGGATTAGCAGCACCCTCCTGGAAAATGGGATTTAGTATAGCAGGACCCTTCTACATAATGTGATTTAGATTAGCAGAACCCTCCTCATAATGGATTAGCAAGACCCTCCTGGATAATGGGATTAGCAGGACCCTCCTACATAATGAGATTTAGAGTAGAAAGACCCTCCTACATAATGAGATTTAGAGTAGAAAGACCATCCTACATAATGGGATTAGTAGGACCCTCCTACATAATGGGATTAGCAGGATCCTCCTACATAATGGGATTTAGTTTAGCAAGACCCTCCTACATAATGGGTTTAGCCGGACCCTCCTACGTAATGAAATTTAGATTAGCAGGACCCTCCTCATAATGGGACTAGCAGAACCCTCCTGGATAATGGGACTAGAAGGACCCTCATACATTATACGATTTACATTAGCTGGACCCTCATACATAATGGGATTTAGTTTCGGAGGACCCTCCTACATAATTGGATTTAGATTAGAAGAACCCTCTTACATAGAGGGACTAGCAGGACCCTCCTGGACAATGGGATTAGCAGGACCATCCTACATAATGGGATTAGAAGGACACTCCTACATAATGAGATTTAGTTTAGCAGGACCCTCCCACATAATGAGATTAGTAGGGCCCTTCTATTTAATGGGAATTAGATTAGCAGGACCCTCCTCATAATAGGACTAGCAGGACTCTCCGAGATAATGGGATTAACAAGACCCTTCTTCATAATGAGATTTAGACTAGCAGGACCCTCCTACATAATGGGATTTGTAGGACCCTCCTACATAATGGGATTAGTAGGACTCTCCTAAATAATGGGATTAGTACGACCCTCCTACATAATGAGATTTAGATTAGCAGGACCCTCCTACATAATGGGATTAGCAGGACCATCCTCATAATAGGACTAGAAGAGGACTATGCAGACCTGATTCTCACATCGTTGAGATACCTAGGCATCTCTCAATGGGTTCAATGATATAAGTTTAAAAGTCCCAAAAAAAGGCTTTAATCCCCTTCAAAAATCCAAAAAAATATTTGGTCATCTTGTTTAAGAAGAATAAAAGTTTTATCTTTCTTAAAAAAAAAAAAAAAAAATTCTTACTTTATATTTCGATCTTTGAGAACTACGCACGCTTGATTCTCACATCATCATGATATGTAGGCATTTCTCCAATTGTTCGGTGATATAACTTTAAAAGTCAAAAAAGAAGGATTTTAATCCTCATAAATATCTATAAAGAATAAATAAAAATGTTTGTTAATCTTGTTATAATTTTTTTTTATCCTTCTTAATTTTTTTTTCTTACTTTATGTTTCAATCTTTGAGAACTACGCACACCTGATTCTGACATCGTTGAGATACATAGGCATCCCTCCATGGGTTCGATGATTGTCACAACCCAGACCGCCGTGATTGGCACCCACACGAACCCTCAGATGGGAGAGCCACTACTACAACCTGACTAAGAAATTTTAAGAACTAAATCATTTAAAGATATGAAAGCCGGTTTAAATGACGAATTACTATAGAGTTCCCATAAACTCTGAAGTTTAAATAAACAACCAGACATAACTATTAAGGAAATTCAACCCCTAGAACCTGAAAGTCATTATACCAAAACTCTACTAATCATCATGTCTAACAAAAAGGGGGTACAACCCCGAAACTAAACATACGAATAGGTCTAACTATGTAGTCTGAGTCCAAAAAGAATGCACTACACAAATAAATGATCCATGGCAGCCTAAAAGAACTGGCTCAACCTCAAATCCGGCCTCGGTCAATGATCCCCTAGCTAAGATCTATCAATAGCCTCCCGAATATGCCCTGTGCTCAATAAAAAACGAGCAAGTGTACTATTAGTACACAAAGCACAGTGTACTGGTAGTATCATGCGGCTACTGCAGTAAGAGGAACATAAGCAAGTAATTACAAAACAATAAACACACATACATAATGCATAATTTAGTTATCATTTATGAGCGACATAAAATTTCCCAATATCAATGGAAGATAGATATGAACGTAATAATCACAAGTGGTCCTCTCATGGAACCCATACCCAAACTATTAGTGTGTCGGAACATGACACCCGATCCAATATGTATATGTCGGAACGTGACACCCGATCCAATATGTATATGTCGAAACGTGACACCCGATCCAATATATGTGTTAGAACTTGAAACCGATCCAATATATGTGTTGGAACGTGACACCTGATCCAGTCAGCACAACCACAATAATTGTTCCCACATAATCATTTCATTTGATTAATTCACATTTCCTATTCAAATACATACACGCATACAATGAAGAAATTAACAAGCATAAATCACACAACAGGAAACCGAACCATAACCTACCTCGAAACCAAGCCTAAATTCTCCTAAGACACTTGAGCCTTCCCTTTCCAAAGACTTTGAGCTTGTTCTTGGTCTATAAATAAGTAATTAACGCAAGGATTAATAAACAAGGCCAACTGTACCCGAATTATATCAATATATCAACCCAAGGCCAAATCCATGATCCTAATATTCAGTTAGGGGTTTTCCCCACCATTAACTTCAGGCGAAAACCCTCCCCCAATGATAATTACCCTAGATTCTAAGTTCTAAGAATCGAAATACAGATTAGGGGAGTAATTAACTTACCTTTAGCTCTAGAATTCATGGGAATCTGATAAGAAACTGCCCTGGGTCGTCCCTTAGCTCTTAAGAACATAATTTTGTAGAAAATAATGATTTTGGGATTTTTCCCCAATTTAAGTCATGACTATCCCCCCACAGTGGCCCCGCCCTGGCGCGATTAATCTCACCCTAACGTCTTGGAAAGACCCAGAAACTCAGAATTTGAGTTCCAAGTTCCCATTTCGCAACACACCTTCAAACTTGGACGTTCTAAAACTATACTTTCACGCCAAGATCAGTTTTGGGAGTTCTACTCACCCGAATTCAATTGCGTAAAGCCATACATGCTCCTTAACATTGTGTCTATTCACTCACGTGGTAAAAGTTATAACTAAACACCCGATCCATTACCACATTTCCCTAGACCTCACATGTCTCAGATTTGGTACAAGTCTGGCCTAGGCTAGAAATTTCAAAGTCACTACTCAGAAGTTTTCTGGCCCAAATTCTTTCCCCATTGGATTTTCTATAATGAAGAAAACATGTCATTATATTAGAAAATCATTTATCCATCATTCATCCCTGAGTGATAACAAGGAGAAATGGCTAAGGCGAGAGTAGAGTAGTATCTGAATCGCCGAACAACTGGGATACTTGTCTTGCATGTCGTTCTCCGTTTCCTAAGTAGGTTCCTCAATCGGACGATAGTTTTATTGAACTTTCACGAACTTTATCTCCTTGATTCTTATCTCTCAGAAATCCCGACCAAGATTTGCAATCGATTCCTCCTCATACTGAGTCCCACTTTATGATGTAATCTCTGTTTCCATGATACTTTTTTAACATGGACACATGAAATACTGGATGTACTCCAGATAGGCTAGGCGGTAAAGCCAACCTATAAGCTATTGGCCCTACATGGTCAAGAATTTCAAATGGCTCAATGTATGGAGGACTAAGCTTACCCTTCTTGCCGAATCTCATAACCTTCTTTATGGGTGACACTTTTAGAAGAACTTTCTCACCAGCCTCAAATGTCATGTCTCTTACCGTATGGTTTGCATACTTTTTCTATCGACTCTGGGCTGCTAGAAGATTAGGTTGGATGCTTCTTACGTTATCCTGAGCATCTTCACAAAATCAACCCCCAAAGGTTTCATATATCCAACCTCAAACCACCCTATGGGTGATCTACATCCCCGTCCATAAAGTGCCTCGAACGGTGCCATGTCGATGCTGGAGTGGTAACTGTTATTATAGGAGAACTCACACAAAGGTAGGAACTTATCCCAATGCCCTCCAAAGTCAATCACAGAGTCCTTCAACATGTCCTCTAGCACTAGAATAGTTCTCTCTGACTGCCTATCCGTCTATGGGTGGAAGGCTATGCTAAAAGTGAGTTGAGTGCCTAACTACTCATGCGATTTTTTCTAAAACATGGATGTAAACTGCGTACCACAGTCTGAGATGATGGAAAGGGGAAACCCTTTCAGCCTCACTATCTCCTTCACATAAACCTTAGCCAATTGCTGAGCATTATAGTCTACTCTGACTTGGATGAAGTGGGCTGACTTAGTAAATCTTTCAACCACCATCCTAATAGAATCAAACTTCCCCAAGGTCTTGGGAAGACCAACCACGAAATCCACAACTATCCCTTTCCACTTCTATTCAGGGATTGACATTCGCTGAAGCAAACCTGCAAGCCTTTTGTGTTCATACTTTATCTACTGATAATTTTGGCACTTAGCCACAAACTCAGCTATGTCTTTCTTCGTGCCTGACAACCAATACAGTCATTTCAAGTATCGGTACATCTTGGTCACACCCGGATGAATGGAATACCATAAACCATGGGATTCTGTCAGCATTTTCCGAATCAAGTCATCCACTCGGGGAACACAAATACTTCCCTTAAAACTGAGCACACCTCCCGTATCAAGAACCACATGGTGTGCCTTACCAGAAACTATCGCCTTTCTTAGCTCATTCAAACTCTCATCCTCAAACTACTTGGTCTAGATCTCCTCAATGAATGTGGGCCTAACATCAATACTGGCTAACACCCCACCTTTTTCATAGATGCCCAACTGCATGAACTTAGACTCCAAGGTTTGAATCTCCTTGGCTAAGGATCGCTTCGACACACCCAAGCAAGCTAGACTATCCATACTCACCGTCTTCTGGCTTAGTGCATCTACCACCATATTAGCCTTAACCGGATGATACTAGATGGTAATATCATAGTCCTTGAGTAACTCCATCCACCGACGATGTCTCAAGTTCAGGTCCCTTTGAGTAAATGCATGTTGTAGACTACGATGATTAGTAAATACCTCACACTTGACACCATAAAGGTAATGCCGCCAGATCTTGAGGGCAAACACTACCGCTGCCAACTCCAAGTCACTCGTCGGGTAGTTTCTCTCAAGCACTTTCACCTGCTGCGATGTATAAGCTATGACATTCTTATCCTGTATCAACACAACACCCAAACTCGAATGTGAAACATCACAATAAATAATGAAATATTTACCTTCCACCGACAGTGTTAGAATATGTTATCTGGTCAGAAAGGTCTTGAGATTTTAAATGCTCTCCTCACACTTGCCGATCCACTTGAAAGGCACCTCCTTTTTTGTCAATCTTGTTAAATGTGTGGCGATAGAAGCAAATGTTTTCACAAATCGATGGTAGTAGCTTGCGAGCCCCACAAAACTCCTAACTTCCATCATAGAGCTAGGACGGATCCAGTTCCTGACTGCTTTGATCTTTTGTGGATCTACTATTACCCCTTCCCTTGAAACCAACTGCCCAAAAAAGGCAAATGAAGTCAACCAGAACACACACTTGGAATTTTATGCATAGAACTTCTATTTTCTAAGCACACCCAAAACAATATGAAGATGATCGACATTCTCTTCTTTTTTATTCGAATAAACCAAAATGTCATCAATAAAAATGATAACAAAAGAATCCAGGAATGGTTTGAACACACAATTAATCAAACTCATGAACGCTGCAGGCCCGTTGGCAACCCAAATGACATCACTAAGAACTCATAGTATCCATAGAGGGAATGCCATTTTTGGGACATCGTCAAGCCTAATCTTTAACTGTTGGTGACCAAACCTTAAGTGAATTTTAGAGAAAACCTTAAGTGAGGCTACGGATGCTTATTTCAAATGGTGACCCTATTCAACTGTCAATAGTCTATGCACATCCTCATACTACCATCCTTCTTCTTAACAAACAAGACAAGAGTACCCCACGGGGAATCACCAATATGTATGAAACCTTTATCAAGAAGCCCCTGGATTTGAGCCTTAAGCTCTCTCAATTCTAAGGTGGCCATGCGTTAAGGAGGAATGGACATAGGGCGAGTGCCCGGTTCCAAGTCAATACAGAAATCTATATCTCTATCACGAGGCATACCATGCAAATTGGCAGGGAAAACTTCCTTAATCCAGATACTATAGGAATAGATTGAATAGAGGGAGACTCAGCATCAACATCCTGAATATGAGCCAAATATGGAAAACACCCCTGCCCCACCAGTTTCTTTGCTTGAACGAAAGATATGACCTTAGCTGTCTTAGGCTTGTACACCCCCTCCCACTCTATCTTTTCCCCTACCCGAGATATCTAGTGTCAAGACTTAGCATTATAATTAAGCACAACATAACAGGTGGACAACCAAGTAATGCTTAAGATTATATAAAATCAGTCATATCAAGAATAACAAAATCAACCCAAGTCTAAAATCCCATAAACAAGACAGGACAAGCACGAAATACATGGGTGACTATGACAGACTCTACAACTAGGGTAGAAACATTAAAGGGGGCATCAAACACTTCACAAACCGCATCAAAACCCAAGGCAAACTTAAATGACACATATGATTAAGTAGAACCCGGTTCAAACAAAACAATAGCCATTCGGTTACATACAAGAATAGTACTTGTGAGCACTGCATCAGATGCCTCAGCCTTGGTCTTGCCTGAAAAAGCATAAAAATGAGTCTCAACATCCTGACGAGCAACCTCCTGGCCTGGCTGTGATGAGTCCACAAATTGGACTCATTTAAGGCTATATTTTAATAAAAATTGTGTCCTCAAATGCTTATTTTATCTCAATATCTTATGAAAACCCTTAAGTTTTAGTTATTTGATGTTTGAAGGAAATCATGGACAGTACGTCGCAAAAAAGAACAAAAGGGCTAAGAAGAACGAAGAAATGAAGTCTTGAGGATCACCAAGTCAACTTGGTGAGTCTCCGAAGGGTCATACGTCGCCTTTTATTCCAGTGTGCTGAGCCGTGAAAGAAAGGATCAAGTCGGCAGAAAAAGGGAGCAGTCGGTGCAGCGACAGAGAAGTTTTGCGAAGCAGTACCATGTCGCCCAATGACCCAGAGCACGATGATGCTGAAGGTTGGTGCAAGACGGTGATGAACTACACCAAAGGGTAGATCACCGAGTTGATTAGCAATTCTGACTAATGCTGCCGAATGATCTGCTGCAGCACAAATCTATGAAAACTATAAATACTAGTTAGAGTTGTAGTTTTAACAGTAGAACAATTACTATAATTTTCATATAGAATAGTACTTTTTAGTATTTTTTCTCTCAGTTTGAGAGGGTTTTGAAGACTTGAAGAAATAGAGCGTTTAATCTCCAAGGATTTCGACTTGGGTCTTTTGGATTCTTCTTTCTTGGTCTGTAACAAGAGTTAAATCTTCATACCCATTTGGATGCAAACTTATTTAGGGATAAATTTATATGTCTTGTTGTGTGGCTAAAACCCCCAATTTTTGGGGTGTGATTTAACGAATATGGGTTAAGATAATTGTTGGGTCTTGCTTGCTGATAGTTTAATCGTAGTTTAATTGTGTCCCCCTTTAATTTACAATGTCTTTAATCGTTAATATCTTTAGCTACGACTAGTTAGAACTAAATTTTATTTTTCTATTAATTCTCAAAACCACTCTCTTGGGAACGATGTCAACCCTTGGTTCGGTTACTAAACTATTGTACGATCGTAGACACTTGCATCGTAAGTTGTGTCTTGATTATGCAAACATAAAAAATGGCGCCACTGCCAGGGAGCGGTGTTATTTGAGTATTTTTAGACTAGTAGAAATTTTGTTCTTCATAGTTGTAGTTTCCTCACATAATTTTTAGTTGTGTTTTGATTGTTAGAGTTTTAAAGAAGGGGAGTTGAACATATCGAGCAGTACTCGTGAGCAAATGGAGTTTCCTCCATTAGAGGTAATGATGATTTGGGATTGTATCCTAACCTTCAAGCAATTGGAAGGTGAAAGGGTCCACAAGGCATGGGAAAGGTTTAAAGAATTGATTGCTCAATGCCAAATTCATGACATTCCCAACGTAATCCTTCTTGACTGCTTCTATAGAGGTCTTGGCACCGAAAACAAGAGGTTGGTCGACCAACTAATTCCGAGCGGTATTGTAAAATAGCCTTATGCGAGGGCAATCCAACTGCTCGACAACATGGCTAAAATGAACCAAGAAGTAGAAAAGGATTTCATGATGGCCACAGTGATGATTCATATGGATGAGCTTGCCAAAAAGATGATGAAGATCGATGTCCAGTGCAAGAGGAAGGTTAAATACGTCCCTCCTCATGAGCGACGAAGTCCCAAGGACAATTAGGTTAAACGTCTTGAGGGAGTACTCTCAATCATTCTCCACAACGTGACTGAGCAAGATAGAGAGGTGGAAGAAATGAAGGAAGACATTGAAGGGATGAAGCGAATAATTTGGTCTCATTCCAGAGTTGTCTAGCTGCTCAAGAACTTTGTGGGACATGCATTTCCCGATCTCCAATGTCAACAAAATAGGGGGTTGCCTAGTGATACCATGGCTAACCCCAAAATTAGAGCTTGAGTGTTGACACGTGTAGCGCTACGATGTTAACTAAGGCGCTTCTTGGGAGGCAACCCAAGTTTTTAAATGCTTTGTTTTATTATAGAAATAATGGCGTATTGATTTTGCAGATTGAAATGTGGAGAGTGATCGACAAGTGTAGATTGGCAATCTATAGGTCCATTCTGTGAATCACCAAAGGGTTCGGCGACCCCGTACTAGACCACCGTTAGACTCAAGACCAATTTACTTTGGATTTTGTAAACCACGACGAGGAAGGTGACTACTCGGCGTGATGTCGACTAGTTCAGGGGTAGTGACTAATGTCGCTGAATGAGCAACACATGGATAGTTTTAAAGGACAATGATAGCAAAGTTTGACAAATTTTCATTTTCCACTCGATTTCAACTTTCGCAAATCTGAACCTAGTAAGTAATTTTCATTATCTTTGCATTCCTGGAATTTTAGTTGCCGATTGATGTTAGAACCTGGGATTACATTGACTCGTAGCATTTCAAAGTACCTCGATCGGCATAAAAGGTTGGTTTTCCGAAATCCCGAGACTACGTTGAAAAATTTGTTCTCTCATGCAATTGGGCTTATTGAATTGATGTGTGTTAGGCCTCTCTAATAGATTTAGATTGTCAAAATGCCAAATTCGATTTATAAATCTTGCCCATTTTATCTTGATTTTTGAACTCTCTTTTTGTTGTGCGTAGAACTGAGTTAAATTTTATTGGGTTGTGCGTGCGTGACGTTTATCATGATTAAGTATTATGGATCTGACCTTAATTGTACTAGTGTATAGTTTAATTTTGTTTTCGGGGGTTGAAGTCGAGAAAGTTAGGTTGGAAATAGGCACGTTGGGACGATAGGCGAGCTGGGTCGAGCTCGCTAAACCACTTGGCGGTTCGCCTAATGACCCCATCTCGCCTTTAATTTCATGCTACTTGTGATATGGGTCCTGTAATTTTCGGTGAGAAATCTTTGATCGCCAAAAGTATTCCGCGACTCGCCGAAAATTTCCTTGGTCGCTCTTTGTCTGCACCCCTGAACTTTTTTGCACTGTATACTTCGGCGGATAAAACCCTACTCGCCAAAGCAACTTGGGAACTCGCCGATCTATTCGGCGAGATTTTCTGCAATTGTGTCCCTATGAATTTGATTTAGTTGTTTTAACTTCTTCCTAACTCTCTCCAGAAATGGCAAGATCTAAAATTGCAGGAAGAAGTAGGCCACCCCAAGGTAAAACAAAAGGGATTACAATCAACGAGGATGCAGATGCATCCAGAAGAAAGATTGCTAAACTTTCCACAACTGGTGGGAAAGGCAAGAGAAAGGACATAACCATTGAGCTATCTGATGCAAGTTCTTACAGTACTGGTTTTTACACCAACGACCCAAGAACATATGACAATGAGAATATGAGTTCTGATGAATATAAACTGATGGAGGCACGAAGGAAGGAGTTACGATCTAAACAGTTGAATGATCCATTTCGGATAAAAAATCCTCGATCAACCACTCTGACTACTCCAGTTCTAGAGCAGGCAATAGTACTGCCACCTCCAATATAAGGCCCCCACCTAAATCAACAAATAGATTAAAGTTCAAGGGGCTAAGAACGATCATTGAGGAAAAATGGATGTCCATAGATGGGGTGATAGATAGGTATCCCGAGATAATGGAGTGCCTGAAATATCACAAATTCTAAATCTTCACAAAACCCCGTGGCTGTTACATACCAATTTGGGTCACAGAATTTTATAATGAATACAGTGCATTGGTACCTTAACGGAAGAGGCTAGTATCGTCTTCCAAAGCAGTTGACTACATGGTTGTCATAGAAAGGAAGGTAGCTTGTGACAGTGAGGCTATCAACACAGCCATGGGTATGTCCAATAAGATTAATGATCACTGCCAGCACTTGATCAGAACAGAGAAGTTGGATGAGATGAAAAAAGTGGTTAGCCCCGCTAATCTCAGATGATAATGCTCCGAAATGGTTAGCAGAAGGAGTTTAGATTGAAAAGAAAGATTTGTATGTAGGTGCAAGCTACTTGTTCGGGTTCATCAACAACACAATTATGCTATCACAAAATGAATCAATCATTCGCCTTGCTAAGGCAGCTTGTGTTGGATGCATCATATAGAAAATAGGATAAATCTAGGGATGATCATTGCTTCTGAGATCCATATGCGTGGAAAGCAGAGCCAAACATCTCTCATTTTCCTGGTAATAATCACTGCATTGTGCAAAAGAGCTCGGGTGCCTTGAGATGCTAAGAAGGATGAGGAAGTGATGCCCACAGCCTCTACTAATATCCAATAGATCGAAGCCGAATATCTTAAGGACCAAGCGGAAAAGAAGCAGAAGAAAGTTGTGGCCACTAGGTCTATACCTGCAGAGGAATCTTTGCCCACTCTGGCCCCTGGCCCTTCAGCTATATCTACCACTCCTGCTGACTCTCAAGGTTTCTATGTTGTTACACGTTACCACCCAGACCTACTACTGATGTTGCCTACTGTGAGCCGATCAATCAGGCATCCTTGATCCGGATAGGACGGCTTGCCCAATCTGTTGATTGTCGGGCTGCCAACATAGAAAGCTCCATTCCATGCATGATTCAAGCTGCCCTCGATGATAATGTGAAACCACTGAGCACTACTATTGATACTCTAGCGGCTAGGATAGCAGTTTGTGAGCGTGACCAAGGAGCCAAAGAGGAAGTGACAACCTTGAAGGCCTCCATGGTAGAGTTGTCGAAAGATTTGGACTACCTAAAGTCCACCGATATGTCCATGATCTTTGGAATAGTGGAAATTCCTGATGTGCCTCAAATGCCTCAGACCACCACATGACATGGGGATGGAATGAAGCATATATCCGATCTTGAATTAGAGGCAGAGATTGACGAAGAGATGATTGAGGGAGCTGCAGCGGAAGACATAGCCGAGGTTGAAGAAATCATGATAAATGTTGCTGTGCAGGCTTCCTTGGCAATGTCTCCTACTACTGGATCCATTGAAGCTGATCCTTCTAGGGGTCACTCTTGACACTGAAGCCCAGACAGATGCAGCGACCAAATAGCTAGGATCCCCTCTTTACCTCCCTATTTGTCTTTCTTTATTTTAACTTTCAGATTCTGTTTTAATTGCATTTGAGGACAAATTGCTTTTATTTATGGTGGGGTTAGGCCCACCTTTGTGTGTTATTTGATGTTTGTATTTTGTTCATATTTGGGTTGTTCTATTTAAAATTGTGTTAAATACTACTTTTCTGTGGATATTTGGGCTTATGGCTCCTTTTATAAGCTCCTTTTATTTTAAATTGCCAAATGAATTAGACCCGTCCGAATTTTTTTGAATCTTTTGCACATTTTCGCCACCTTATACTCTTTAATATGGTTGTTCTTTTGCAAATATTTGGGTCTCAGTTCTAATCAATACCGATGACTTGAATAGTGCTCTCAATTGAACAAACATGAATCCGCCGCTACGATGAGGCCAAATGAAGTTGCATAGACAATATGTGAACTCTTTGCATCTCGATTTGACTAGCCTAGTATTGAATTGAGTCTCTTGTGATGATCATTGCACACTAGCAAAAGTGTGGAGTCTTGTTTGACTTATAGTGTCGATGCCTAGTATGATGAGCTTTCCTATGAACTATGCATTATAGATCCTAGAATTTGCTCCATTGTTCCGATCAACTGAGTGATGGTATCTCTTGATATGATCTTAGGAAACTTCTACGAGTGTGGGCCAATTTGACATATGCCTCTATTGTGACTTACCCTGTGAGTTTGTGAACAGGTTTTGAGCATCCTTTGAGCCTTTCCCTTTTCTTTGGAAGAAACTTGATGAAAGCAATGACCTTTCTTTATCCATCATCCATAATCCTCATGAAGCTGTGGTTAGTTGAATAGCCAACTTAGGCCAAAATCCTAAGTTGGGGTTGTGTTGAAAAGATAGGGGCAAGTCAAGAAGTGCAAGGAAAGTCTCCTCTTACCCATGGTTTTGAGAAAAATGGAACCCCTCCATAAATAAATAAATAAAAATAAAAAAATAAAAAATAAAAAGAAAGTTGTGGAATAAAGTACAAAAGAAATGGGGTCTCCAAAGAATTCACGGGAAGTGAATAATAGGATGACTTATGAGCACTTAAGAGAATGATAAAGAAAAAGGAAAGGAAGTGTTGTGAGCACCACATTTCATGAGGATGAAAGTCACTGATCCTAAATGACCATACCTTTACACGCAGCCCCGTTACAAGCCTTGTTATGACTTTGTGATCTTGAGAAAGTCCACATAAATGTTCGTTGAAAAATACGGGCAAACCTATGGTTGAAATTATGCATTATGTTCTTCTTTGTGAGTGTGAGCGTTGCATCTTATTCCAAAGCTTTAAACTGTGAAGCCATTGTGTGAATATGAAATCATTCTTTGTGTGAGGGCATTTGAACACTATAGTTGAGCTTGAACCTGCATTTGAAGCAAGTATTGTGAGCACGAGATTCGTTGATATTGGTGAGTCACAATTTTAATCTTTGAGTACACATTTGATCTTTGCATAAGTAAATTGAGTCTTGTAATGTGCATTCATGATTGAGTCTTATGTAGCACTGTTCGAGACAACCTTTTGAATGGCTGAACTTGAGTTTTCTTGAGGATAAGCAAAATTTTAAGTTGGGGGTGTTAATGAGTCCACAAATTGGACTCATTTAGGGCTATATTTTAAAAGAAATTGTGTCCTCAAATGCTTATTTTATCTCAATATCTGATGAAAACCCTTAAGTTTCAAGTATATGATGTTTGAAGGAAAGCATGGACACTACATCGCAAAAAGGAACGTAAAGGCTGAGAAGAATTAAGAAATGAAGGTCTGAGGATCGCCGAGTCCACTTGGCGAGTCGCCGAAGGGTCTTACTTCGCCTTTTGTTCCATGTGCTGAGCCTTGAAAGAAAGGATCAAGTCGGTAGAAAAACGGAGCAGTCGATGCTACTCCGAGAAGTTTCGCGAAGAAGTACCGTGTCACCCAATGACCCAGAGCATGACGATGCTAAAGGTTGGTGCAAGACGGCGATGAACTACATCAAAGGGTGAATCGTCGAGTTGATTGGCGATTTCGACTAACGACGTCGAATGATCTGCAACTGCACAAATCTGTGAAAACTATAAATACTAGTTAGAGATGTAGTTTTAAGACTCGAACAATTATTATAATTTTCATATTGAATAGTACTTTTTATTATTTTTTCTCTAAGTTTGAGAGGGTTTTGAAGACTTGAACAAATAGAGGGTTTCATCTCCAAGGATTTGGACTTGGGTCTTTTGGATTCTTCATTCTTAGCCTGTACCAAGACTTAAATCTTCATATCTATGTGAATGCAAGCTTATTTAGGTATAAATTTCTATCTCTTAATGTGTGTGGCTAAAACCCCCAATTTTTGGGGTGTGGTTTAGCGAATATGGGTTAAGATAATTGTTGGGTCTTGCTTGCTGATAGTTTAATCGTAGTTTAATTGTGATTTAAATTAGTGGTTTTGGATGAACTTAATGAGGTTGTAGTTGCAAATATAATCTCATATATGTGTTTTCGGCTTGCTCGAGAGAGAGGTCGTAAAACTAAGACCACTAAATTGATGGCCAGTGTGAGTGGGTCGACATGAGGTTCAACTCGAGAGAGTGAACCTTAATCCCATGTCCACAAACTCAGCTCGAGAGAGTGAGTGGGTTAAGGCGTAGGCTGGTGTTTACACGACAAGTGGGTGTCCGAGAGGAATGCATTTGAAACGGGGTAAGTTGCTCGAGAGAGAGCTTATCCCCGTTAAAGTCTAGCCTAGTCACAATTACTCTATGAATCTTCTATCGAAAGCATGTACCCAATAATCTAGCTGAACCCGTAATATCTTCACATACCAAGGATCCCTTCTCATTACTTAGAAACCCTTGTTTATTTTGTTGTTTTTTACCGTACTTGACTATAAAAACCCCATTGTTAATTGTCACGCTTTTGTCCCCCTTTAATTTACATTATTTTTAATCGTTAATGTCTTTAGCTACGACTAGTTAGAACTAAATTTTATTTTTCTATTAATTCTCAAAACCACTCTCTTGGGAACGATCCCAACCCTTTGTTGGGTTACTAAACTATTGTACGATCGTAGACACTTACATCAGAAGTTGTGTATTGATTACGCAAACATCAGGCTGCACTGCTCTTTTACATGCATTACTATTTCCCCGACCTCCACGACTTCGCTGATTCCCTCCTCGCCCACCTTGTGGATGACCTTTGCGATTTCTACCGCTGCCCAGTTCTACCATTGCTCTGGTATGCTGCTGCACGGGGTCAGACATGCGTGGATGTGGATAATCTCTGCTCATATGTCCAAGTTCTCCACAATTGTAACACACTTAATAACTTAACCAAGTAAGTATTGTTGTTATGTAGTTGTCATATCATGACCTTCTTTGATATACACTCAGTCTAGGAAATCGTAGTAGAGATTCTAACGTCAATTATTGCAACATAATTTCATGATTTACTAAGCAACCCATACATGTTATGACAACAATACTAAATACATTTTCCAAAGTAATGGTGCTCATTATCTAGCCGTCCCATACAAAATTTCTTGAATGTTGTCACCTTGGCAAAGTATTCTAACTTCACCCCCTTCCACCTCTGTCACAAAATCAACCACTTCCTAAAAAGATTTTACTGAAGTAGCCACCTATAAGCTTGAATCTATAAATCTGATCTTAATCACTTCACAGAGCGACGGATTTGCTCTTTTAGACTGAAGAAAAATGGAGTACCATATTTTGATAAAACATAAAATTTGGCCTTATAGGCTGCAACAAATATATTGTGTTGCTCTATATTCAGGAACTCATGTCTCCTCCTATCCCTCAAAGTTCCGAGTATATACTTCTCCATAAAGAAAGCTATAAAATGTTTCACAAAGTAATGAGTAGTGCATCTACTATTCGGCACTCAACATGAGACAACCACCACATTTTTGTATCTCCCTTGAATTGGTATATCATAAATTCAACACCAAATTGCTCTACCATATCCATCCTATGAAGCAAATCATGACAATAAACAAGGTAATCATAAGCATCTGCACATTCAGTACCCACGAATAATGGGGATTTCAACTTTAAAAACTTAATAAAAAGAGCATGTTGGTCACTAGTCTTTACATGCCCACATTGAATCGGGGAAACATGCTCATTTGGAAGGACGCATCCTCTCTTACTAGTGTTGATGTTACCACTCTATTGCTATAGTTCTGACCATAGAGTGAAGGAGGAAAGACATCAATTTGTATTACCTAAATACCAATCGTATTCAAGTAATAACATGAAAGAAACAAACAAAGAAATGATTTTTCCTAAAGTCCTGTAACCTCTCGAAAAAAGGTAAAAACGTCTCTTTACCGTTATACAAGCTTCTACTCGACTCATTTTGGTACAATTAGATCAACGAACCATGGGCTCTCATACCAACTTTTTCATGACCCAGACCACCATGATTGACACCCACACTACCCTCCTGTAAGAGAACCACTACAACAACCCGACAAAGAAATTTTAAGAACTAAATCATTTAAAGATACGAAAGTAGGTTTAAATGATGAATTACTATAGAGTTCCCATAAAATCCAAAGTTTAAATAAACAACCAAACATAACTATTGCGGAAATTCAACCCTTAGAACGTGGAAGTCATTGTACCAAAACTCTACTAATCAACAAGTCTAAGAACGAGGGGGTACAACCCCAAAACTAAACATACGAATAGGTCTAACTATGTATCATGTATCCAAAAAGAATGGACTACACATATAGACGATTCATGGTATCTTGAAAGAACTGGCTCACCCTCCAATCCGGTCTCGGTCAATAATCCCCTAGTTGAGGTCTATCACTAGTCTCCTGAAGATCCCCTGTATTCAACAAAGAACGAGCAAGTGTAGTATCAGTACACAAACAACAGTGTTCTGGTAGGATCACACGACTACTCCGGTAAGCGGAACATAAGCAAGTAATTACAACACAGTAAACACACATATACATAATGCATAATTCAGTTATCATTTAGGAGTGACATGTAATTTCCCAATATCAGTGGCAGATAGATATGAACGTAATAATAACAAGTGGTCCTCTGATGGAACCCACACCCAAACTGTTAGTGTGTCGGAACGTGACACCCGACTAACAAGTAAGTGTCGGAACCTGACACCCGGTCCAATATATGTGTCAAAATTTGACACCCGATTCAATATGTAATATCTCACTAATTCAAAGAACTTGAAAGAGCTAGATTTAGGAAGAGTAATTTTTGGAAAGAATAAAAAATCTGGAAAATTGGTTAAGTTATGTTAAGTTTGAGTTTTGGGTCAACTTCAAACGTCCATAAATTATAGCTCAAAATTAGTTACGTGTGCGACATGATACCATAGGAAATATCTTTGAATTATATTTCCAATGCTGCCAAGTTTGCTCAATTCTGAGTTCGTATGAGTGAGATATGTCCATTTGAAGTTTGGTTGTCTAGTTAAGGGAAGTCTAATCCGGATTTTGGAAGGGTAGTTTGGTCTTTTCCTTACCCAAATAAATAATTTCATTTTTGGTAATTACTTAGGGGTGTAAACTGAAGTTGGTCAGTTTACGTTTGTGAAATTTGAGTTAGGGTTTTTAGAGAAGAGAAAAAAGAGGTGAAAGGAGAAGAAGAAGCAAGAATCGTCAAATTCTCGAAGCTAAGATCGTGGGTTTCATCAAAGGGTGATCCCTACGAGGTATGCGATATCGCATAGCGTTGGGTTAGTTCACCCACGCGCCAATCATGATTCAATTCAGCATAATTGTGTACTTTTGAAACATAAGATTTGATTCACGAAATTAGGTATGATTTTGAGTAGGATCTTACATATATTGAGGATATAGTTGATTCTAAGTGTTTGGGGTAAGGACCAAATGAAATTAGGGGGTTTAGAGTTGAAAAATGAGCAAGAAATGTCGGAATTCACCTGGGCAGGGGACTGGGGCGTCACCCAGCCAGAGCACCCCAACACGGACTCTGATGTTTGGGCTCTGGGGTGCGGCGCCATGTAGAGTGCCCCAACCCAGTCTCTGAATTTTTGTCTCTGGCTCCCCGCGTCTCTCAGAGCGCCAGGGACACCAGTTCTTCCACCTTTTCCCACCTCTTTCTGTTCTAGTTTCCTAGCAACATACCTATGTTTTCTAGTCAATTTCTACACTCTAAGGTACGTCTAAACATCATAAAAATATCCATAAACATGAGATCATGATCCTTGAATCAATAATCCAATTCAAAGAAAGTTAAGAGTCAAGTCAAGAAAAGTTCATAGAGTTTTCTAAAAGTGTTTTACAAACGTTTAAACTTTATTCTAATGCTTGAGTTTTGAGTTGAGTAAGAGTAAGAGTAAAGTTAATTCATTCAAAAGATTATACGGGAACTAAGTATTCCCAATAGTTAAAATGTTTTCACATTTGAACAAGAGAGGAAACATCGAATTCCAAGAGAGATTTTAAGCTAGTTTTTGAGTAATTATCTCAAATCACAGAAAGAGTTTTATTTTTAAAAACATATGAGCTGAGGATGTTTTGGGAGTAGTATTGAGCACCGATATGGGGACGAGTTCATAATAACTCAAGTCTCCATAAACCATGTAACCATCATGGGTAGAAAGGAGCATACTTTTTAGATGATTCCTCAGTGAATTTTAGCATAGACTAGTGCATCCTCTTAGTTGAGGCGTTCTATATCACGACAAGGTATAGGACCGTTCTGGCAGCGTAGGCGAGATGCTCTATCATCACTTTAGCTCATAGAGGTGGTTGTCGGTTATAGAAACTCTGATAGTAGTATATTACCTTATATGTAACCGAGTTGCTATTATATTTCTTTAATACTTTGAATTGTCACCTATTGTTTTAAATGCTTTGTATAAAATGCACTTTTATTGTTGTTTTTATTTCGCATTTGAGTTTAGTATTCTTGAGTTGAGTAAAGCTAAGGTAAGTGTTCTCTTCAGATTCCTTTCAAGCTTATGTCATGCTTTGTTTTCCCCTCGCATACTCATACATTCAATGTACTGATTACTTTTGGCCTGCATCATTTTATGATGCAGACTCTGGTAACTAGGATCAACATCCAACGCCTCGTTGATCCAGTTAAGCACTCAGAGTCAGTTGGTGAGCCTCTTTTCTTTCCAGAGGATCCCTTATTATTTTGTTTTTAACATTTCAGTTGTTAGGATGATCGGGGGTTTTGTCCTGACATCCCTCATAGTTTTAGAGGCTTCATAGGCAAGTAGTTCTAGTTCTTTAGTCTTTCAATTTTCAGTTGTATACGTTAAGACTTGAGTTTTCATTTTGGCTAGTTTAATATTTCTTTAAGACATTGCATAAGTTGTCCTTTCAGACTATTTCCGGTTATTTAAGTCTTCCGCTATAAGTTTAGCCAGGCAAAGGGTTCGCTTGGGGCCAACAATGGTTCTCTAGTTCCAGTCCAGCCCAGGGTGTAGGCTTGGAGAGTGACAAACTTGGTATCAGAGCACAGAGTTCGAGAGTCCTAGGGAGTTTATGAAGCCATGTCAGTAGAGTTCTAGTTATCAGTGTGAAGCGCGCCACATCTATAATTAGGAGGCTCCAACATGTAGGAAATTCTTTCACTTCTATCACATTCATTTCATGCGATAGAGTTAATCGCTACGAAGTTTGTTTCTAACTCGTGTTTGCGAATGTGTTTCAGTAATCATGCCTCCACGAAGAGATATGAGAGGTCATCTTACTAGGCATAACATTGAGGAGCAAGGGCTACCAAATGCACCTGAAGTGCAACCTCAAGGAGAGGTCACAAATGCTGAATTTTGGGATGCAATCCAAATGCTAATTCAGGTTGTGACCAACCAAGTTGGGCAACAAAGACGGGCTCGACAGGAAGAGGATGATACTTCGAGGATTCGTGAGTTCTTGAGGATGAATCCTCCAAGTTTCACCGGTTCAAGCAATATTGAGGATCCGAAATACTTTGTTGAGGAACTGTAAAAGGTATTTGAGGTCATCCACTTCACCGATGCTGAGTGAGTGGAACTAGCTGCATATCAACTTAAGAATGTTGCTAGGACTTGGTTTGACTAATTGAAGAAGGGTAGAGATGAGGGTGCACCAATTTTGACTTGGGCTATGTTTGATGAGGCTTTCTTGGGGCATTTCTTTCCCCGAGAATTGAGTGAGGCTAAGGTATGAGACTTCCTTACACTTAAACAGGACTCACTAAGTGTTCATGAGTACAACTTGATGTTCACCCAACTTTCCCGATAGGCATCGAAAATGGTTACGGTTATGAAAAGCAGGATGAGTTTATATGTTGCTAGGTTGTCCCGTCTATTAAGCAAAGAAGGCAAGGAAGCTATGCTAATAGGGTACATGGATATAGCAAGATTGATGGTTTATGTGAAGCAGGTAGAGGAAGAGAAGTTGAGGGATAGGGAGGAGTTTAAGACAGGGAGTGAGTTTAGGCAGCAAAGGAATAATGTGAACCATTCATCCTTTCAGCAAAAGCAAAAGGGACCTACTCCATCTTCTGCCAGTGCACCTGCACCCAGGAACAAATGTGAGTATAATGGTCAGAATTCGCAGCACTTTAGACCTAGACCTGCGCAGTCGAAGAGTACTGTGGAACAAGGAGATTACTAGGATCCTGCATGTGCTAAGTGTGGTAAGAACCACCGAGGTAAGTGTCACGATGGTTCCACAGGTTGTTTCAAGTGTTGATAAGAGGTTCACTTCATTAAAGAGTGCCCTAAGAACCGGCAAGGTAATGGGAATTAGGGAAAATAGAGACCAATCTTGATCAGTTGCTCCACCAGACAGGGCAACACCTAGAGGAGCTACTTCTGATACTGGCGGAGGAGCAAACCGCCTTTATGTGATCACTAGTTGTCAAGAGCAAGAAAATTCTCTAGATGTCGTCACTGGTATGATCAAAGTCTTTTCTCTTGATGTTTATGCTTTGCTAGACCCATGAGCAAGTTTATCTTTTGTGATGCCTTATATTGCAATGAATTTTGAGGTTCATCCTAAGAAACTTTGTGAATCCTTTTGTGTTTCTACACCTGTTGGGGAGTCTATTCTAGTTGAGCGAGTATATCGTGATTGTGTCGTTTCCATCAATCACAAGGACATCATGGTTGATTTTAGTTGTGTTAGAGATGGTAGATTTCGATGTCATTCTAGGTATGGACTGGCTTAATGCCTGTTATGCCTCTATTGATTGTAGAACACAAGTTGTTACGTTCCAAATTCCTAATGAGCCAGTTATAGAGTGGAGTAGTAGTTCAGCGGTGCCTAAGAGTCATTTCATCTCTTGCCTTAAGGTGAGAAAGTTAGTTTCCAAGGGGTGTGTCTATCACTTAGTCTAGGTAATGACCCTAGTGTTGAGACACCTCCTATTGAGTTAGTTCCAGTTGAGAGTGAGTTTTCAGAAGTATTTCCAGATCATATACCCGGAGTCCCTTCTGAGAAAGAGATAGACTTCGGTATAGATATTCTTCCTGATACTCGTCCTATATCTATTCCGCCATATAGAATGGACTCAACAGAGTTGAAAAAGCTTAAAGAACAGTTGAAAGATCTCCTTGATAAGGGTTTTATTAGACCAAGTGTCTCACCTTGGGGCATTCTGGTCTTATTTACGAGGAAGAAAGATGGTTCCCTTAGGATGTGTATAGATTACCGTAAGTTGAATAAGGCTACTATAAAAAATAAGCATCCTCTTTTGAGAATTGATGATCTTTTCGATCAGCTTCAGGGTACTACTTGTTTCTCTAAGATTGACCTCAGATCAGGCTATCATCAGCCGAAAGTAAGGGAATGTGATATTCTAAAGAAAACATTCAGGACCCATTATGGTCATTATGAGTTCCTAGTTATGTCCTTTGGTTTGATCAATGCGCCTGCAGCATTCATGGACATTATGAATAGAGTATTCAAACCTTATCTAAATACATTTGTTGTATTCATTGATGACTTACTAATCGAATCGAGGAATGAAGAAGATCGTGCTAGTCATCTCAAAGTAGTTTTCCAGACATCAAATGTTAAAGGGTTATATTCCAAGTTCTATAAATGTGAGTTAACAGTTGAGTCTGTGGCATTCTTAGGCCACATTGTTTCCGGAGAGGGAATTAAAGTTGATACCCTGAAAATAGAGGCAGTGCTTGGCCTAGACCTACATCTCCAACTGATATTAGGAGTTTCTTGGGTTTGGGTGGATATTATAGAATGTTCGTAGAGGGGTTCTCATCTATTTAATCCCCTTTGACCAAGTTAACTTAGAAAATAGTGAAGTTTCAATGGTCTGAAGCTTGTGAGAAAAGCTTTCAGGAATTGAAAAAGAGGTTGACCAAGTCTTTGTAATCTATCCACTGTTGCAAGTCTTTTCCAAGTTGCTAACCATAGGAAGAATTTGTGTCTTGGATAAATAGTTGGGAGCATCATAATATTCTTCCAAGGGACTTTTTGAAACTGTGGTGTCAAGCAATGATACATTTTCTTTATGGAGAACACTCCATTTGATACCATCAAGTTTAATCTTGTTTTTAAGTCTCCCTGAAGTAGCTGGTTTTCCATCACATACTGTCTAGCAAACAAAATCTTTCTTATGACCCACGATGCACACTTGGGAATAGGGCAAACTTCAACATTAACACCGTTCATATAGTAAATATGCACCCATTTTATCCAAAGACATTATTTTTATTCTGGTATGGCCCATAATTGCTACAAAATAGTTTCATTGTTCCAAATTGTCATGTCAATTATATTTTGCCCACCTGCTGATTTAAGGAGGGGTATTTTGGTCTTTTCCATACCCCACTAGCCTAGCACGCTTCTTTCACTTTTTAGGGTCTAAACTAGTTGGAATTAGTTTTAGTCATTCCAAAAGAGATTAGGGTTTTTTAGGGAGAAGTTTAAGAGGAGAAAAAGAAGAACGTTCAAGATTCTTGCAAGCATTGAGGATTTTTGCCAAGAACTTAGCTCTTTCGAGGTATGTAAGTTTTCATACTAATGGGTTTGTTCACCCTCACACCAATATTGAGTTTCCTTTATGAATTCTTCCATTAGATTTAGTATATTGAGATTCTTGTGGAGTTCTTGAGGTTTTTGTGCTTCATTCTTTAAAAATGGAGTTTTGGTGAGTTCTTGAGGTGAGGGTCTCACGAATAAAGGTTGCCCCGAGGGATTTTGAGCATATTTTTGATTAATTGGGTTGGGTTTATGAATCTAAGGGAGTTTGGAATAAATTAATCGATTCTAGGTGAAATAGGACCAAAAATTGAGAAGAACAATTCGTCAAAATTTTCTAGTATTGGGCTGGGGCAGCACGATCCTATAGTACAAGCGTGGAGGGAGCCCTATGCTTGCAGTACGCTCCAAACCAGCCCCAGTAAATGAAAGGCTTGCATGGGGAGCCACTTCTCGCGCCAGGGGCATCAAGCCTCTTTCGCCTCCGTTCTTTATCTCGCACGCGTTTCTTTGAATCATTTGTTCACTCTCATATTATTACCACCTATCTAAGTGTTCATAGATTATTAAGAGATCCTATATATCCTAATCATAATTTTTGAATTTAAATTTCAAATTCAAGGTAGAGTTAATAGTAAAGTTTGAGTGAGTCCTTTTGAGTCATTTTGAGAAGTCTTCTACAATTATTTAAAACTACTTTTAAGACTTGAGTAAATGAGTATGAGAACGAGGAGAGTTACGTTCATATTTCAAATGTAGTATGATGGGATAAAGTATTCCCAAGTATGTAATACTTTTACCTTTAAAACGAGAGGAAACCTTAATTTCGAAATGATTTCATGAGGAGTTTTGAGCATTATCTCTCTTAAGAGAACGTTTTGAGAAATATCTCAAATTGAGGAGGAGTTGTGTGTTTAAACATTTGAGCATGAGTTATATGTATTATTGTGAGTAGTATTGATTACCGATATAGGGATGAGTTCATACAACTCAAAATCCTCATAAACCATGTATGCCAACAAGGGTAAAGGATCATACATTTTAGACCTGATTCCTCATTGCTTTTAAGAATAGCCTAGTGGATCCACTTAGTTGAGGATGTCCAATACTCCGACAAGGAACAGGAAAATTGTGGCAGCGTGGGCGAGATGTTGTATCATCACGTACCTCTTAGTAATGGTTGTCTGTTAGAGAATCTCCCAATTAAGAGTAAAAATTTTATTATTGTATTTTTATATACATTTGAGTTATTATTTACCTTTTTAAAAGTTTTGTATATATTGCATCTTCTATCATTGCTTTCATTTTGAGTTGAGTTGAGTTTAGATGAGGTGAGTATGTCTTCATTTCTATATGTTCAAGCTTATATGTTATGTTCCAGTGTTTCCCTTACATGCTCATACATTCAGCGTACCGACGTCATTTAGCATGCATCGTTTCATGAAGCAAATATAGGTATTCAGGGTCATCAATGGGCGCTCCGTTGATACCACTTGCCGCCTTAGTTTTCTTCGGTGAGCCTCCTTGCTTCCGGAGGGTTCCACATTTACTTTCCAGCTTGTTAGGATGTTGTGGATCATGTCTTGACTTCCATCATAGTATTTTAGATGCTTCTTAGACACTAGTAGTTGTGGCGTCTTTCTCCATCTTCTTTGTGATGTTTTAAAGAGTTGAGTTGAACAATTATGTTATTGAGTATTTACGAATATTTTAAGTTAAACTATTTTCAATAATGATATCTTTAGGAGTTTTGAGGTTCCTATTTCACTTGAGTATGTCTTTTACTGAGTAATGAACTAGGCCAATAGTTCACTTGGGGACCGCCAATGGTTCTCTTGGGGACCGCGAATGGTTCTCGAGTGTCGGCCACGTCCAAGGTGCGAACTCAGGGTGTGACATTGGCAAGATAAGCCCAACTCATATTCTTCAAGCTCAAGGTCCTATAAATTATTCAAACCAAAATACCCCTAAACCCTAGCTAACACCTATATAAAGGGGTCTTCATAAGACCAGAAGAACACACAGAAATACAGAAAGAATCCTTGCTCTTCAGTGGTGATCTGCAACTCTTTCGCATACAAAGAAGTCTTCGCTCAATGTTGAGCCGCAATTTTTTCATCAGGTCAAGAACAATTGTGAAACGAAGAACCAGGGGATTACATATCTTTTCTTAAAGATTTCATAAAAATTGTACCCTTCGCAGAAATTCAAATTCAAATAATATTGTTTGCTTGTTATTTTTCTTTCTTGTTTGTTGTATTTCGGGAACAAAACTTTAGATGCATACACAAAGCACGAATCGTAGATGGCCCCGTTTAAGGTTTTTGTCATCTTTTTAAGATGGGTATAATGAAGTCTTTTCCTACCCTTTGTAAGACTAAACCCCAACATTTTGTCATCTAAATAAGGTTTTAAACAATATTAATCGACCCTATTACTCTCATTAATACTTCCAAGTCTTAGACCAAAGATCCAAGAGAAGAAAACTAGGGTTTCAAGCTTCTTCCAAAATTTTCAAGAATTTTTTTCTTCAAGTTATGTAAGGTTACTCATAGAGATGGACTAAGTTCATCCTCACGGCCTATATCTATACTCATTAATTTAAATTTATGTTCAGAGATTTATCCATAGTCTCTTGAAATCAAAATTAGTTGTGTTTCTTATTCTGAATTCCAATTCCTTTGGTTGAGATTTAGATTTCTATTATGCATATTGAACTCTAAATAGTTTCTCATGTTTCATAGCACATGAACCCTATTTGTTCATAAAAGACATGTTTAAAGATTATTATATGGGATTTCTAATTCATCGATTTCAGATTTGATAGGTAACTCTGTAAGTATACATTTAAATGCATGTTTTGAAAAGAGTTTCTAAAGAAAGAATAAAATGATTTCATATGTAATATTTTACAGCTGAGAAAGGTAAAGAATAAAATAAATTTTCTTCCAAAATGTACTTCAATAAAGAAAAGTAAAAATAAAGCAAAGAAATACGCCCTTCCTCTGTAAAGGTGATTGAGCATAATTGATATGGTTTTGTCACGACCCAGACCTCCATTATTGTCACCCACACTAACCCTCCGGTGGGAGAACCACTACTATAACCCGACTAATCAACATAAAGACACTAAACCATTTAAGGATACAGAAACAAGTTTAAATTACGAATTAAATATGGAGTTTACCATCAACTCTGAAGGTTTAACAAAACAACTAAGCATGACCCTCGCAAAAATTCAACCCCTAGACCTGAAAGTCATCGTACCAAAACTCTACTAATCAACACGTCTAAGAAAAAGGTGGTGCAACCACAAAAACTAAACAGAAGTAAAATGTCTGAACATCTAGTTGGAGTCCAAAAACAATGGACTAAAACTAATGATAGATCTATGGAAGCCTGAAAGAACTGGCTCACCCTAAAATCTGGTATCGGTAAATGATCTCCTGGATAAGGTCTGTCAGTAGTCGCCTGAAGATACCGTGTACTCAACAAGGAAAGAGCAAGTGCAATATCAGTACACAAAACAACGGTGTACTGGTAGGATCACGCGGCTACTCCAGTCAGCCAAATATAAGAAAGTAATTACAGCACAGTAAACACACATATATAGGAGGCATAATTGAATTATCATTTTAGGAGCAATGTGCAATTCCACAGTATCAATAACAAGTAGATATGACATTACAATGGTTCTCTCATGGAACCCACACCCAAATTGTTAGTGTGTCAGAACGTCTCACCCGATCCAATATATATATGTTGGAACGTGACATTCAGTCATGTATATATGTCGGAACGTGACACCCAGTCCAATATATGTGTCGGAACGTGACACACGTTCCAGTCAATACAATCACAGTCACAATCAAACCCTTAATGAATAGTGTACATAGTAACACAATCAAGCAACAGTTTCATGGCATGTAATTGTTCATACATATTTATTTCATTAGATTTGGTTCATATTTCCCTATTCACATACATGCGTGCGTACAATAGAACAATTAACAAGCATATTTAATATAATGGGAAGTCAAACAATCACCAACCATGAAACCAAGCCTGAATACTCCTAAGACACTTGAGCCTTCCTTTTCTAAAGTTTTTCCGCTTGTTCTTGTTCTAAAACATATAATTAATGCAATGATCAATAAGCAAGGCCTAATTTACCTGAATTGTAACAAAATATTAAACCAAGGCCAAACCCTTGATCCTATTGCTCAATTAGGGCTTTTCCTATCATTAAATTCAGGCCAAAACCCTCCCCCAATGATGATTTACGGGGATTCTAAGTTCTAAGAATCGAAATACCGATTAGGGGAGTAATTAACGTAACTTTAGAAGAAGAATTCATGGGAATATGAGAAGAAAAACCCCTAGGTTGTCCCTTAGCTCTTAGGAACAAAGCTTTGCCAAAAATAACGTTTTTGGGGTTTTTCTCCATTTTAAGTCGCGACTGTCCCACCACAGTTGCCCCGCCCTAGTGGAATTTGCCCCACTCTGGCGGCATGCACGGAGATAGAAACTCTAAATTTGAGTTCCAAACTCCTATTTCACAACACACCTTCAAACCTTGACATTCTAAAACAACCCGTTCGTGCCAAGATTAGTTTCGGGAGTGTTACTCGTCCAAATTTTATTTCGTAAAGCCGTATAAGATCCTTAACATCTTGGATATCCACTCACATGATCAAACACATAATTAAATCCCCCATCCATTACCAGATTACCCTAGATCTCACCTGACTCAAATTCGTCCAAGTCTGGCCTAGGCTAGAAATTTACAAGTTACTACTCAGAAGTTTTCCGGCCCAAATTCCTTCCCCATTGGCTTTTCCATAACGGGAACATGTCATTAAAATAGATACCAATTTACCCATCAATTTTCCCGAGTAATAAACTAGGAGAATTTGCTAAGGCAAGAGTAGAGTAGTACGTGAATCATCGAATAACTATGGATACTTGTCTCGCATATCCTTCTCGATTTACAAAGTAGCCGATATACCGTGAGTTTACGGTATTTTTAATACATTTCACTTAAGAGTCGTGTGTGTCTAGGGCCATTATGTATTAGAATTAATGTTAATCGTGTTATATTTGTAGAAAATAGGCTTGGACGAGTTCGAGAGAGATGACAGCTGAATTTCTGCAGAAGGAGCCACCCACGGAGGTGACCTACGGACCATAGGTCTAGTCACGGTCCATCGTGGGTAGGCGTGTAATGATCATAGGGAAGTCTGACCAAGTGTGGAACCGCAGAGTCCATTGACGGAGCATAGGTCGACCCACAGGCCGTCCTATACATCCGTACCGCAGAATCCAGTACCTAATGAAAAGTTCTAAGTGTGGAGCCACAGAAGAGGACCCAACCTACGGTCCGTACTGCAAACCCATCGTTTGCATCTGAAAGTTGAAAGTTCCAACCTTTGTGGAAAACTTCTAAGTCTTGGGCTACGGAAGAGACCTACGAATCGTAGGTCTAACCACGATCCATAGGTCAGCCTCATCGATCGAAGCCGTGTCCAACAATTCTATTTCCTTATTTCATTTCATTTTTGCTTAGGATAAGTTTTTCTATAAATATGGTATGTAAACCTCATTTTTGGGGGTTAGACACCATAGTATATTTTTTGTTCTTGGTATTTTCTTAGGAATTAATTTGCAAACTTTGGCAATTTTGAATTCCTAATTTCGGTTTGTTAGATTTTTGCTTTGAATTTCAATTGGAGATTACGGTTTTGTTCTACTCAATACCTAAGTTCATGAATTCTTCTTCTACAATTATGACTTGTGTTCTTTCAAGCATGAGTAACTAAATCAACAACTAGGGTTGTGGGAACCATGAGTTATTAACAACGTCTGAATAATAACTAAGTAATTCTTGACCAGTGTTGATGCATGTATTGGTTACTCTTTCGTTTAGAAGTCTTTTTAACGAGTGTACGCATTAGAACTCGCCTTGTTGCTACTTGCCGGACCAAGGAGGTAGTTAATAAGAAAAGAATTATCAACAGAGATTTAGTCTGATACTATCTAATAGTCTAATGTCAATTGGTATGAGGGTGAAAATTTGGTATGAGGGTGAAAACTAAGTCATACATTGATGTGATGTTTAGTATTAGGTAAAGGTAAGGGTTAATAAATTATACACACGTAGCCGGACCAAGGTGCGGGGTGAAATTTCCTATTTGGCGGACCAAGCATTTAGGGATACTTAACTTACCACTTTGCATGTGATACACTAGGAAAGGATTACTATTATTATGATTAATGTGTTAAGAGCTTATGGGGAACACATATACCCTAGTTTCTCTCGCTCATTGATAACAACAAAGTTTGAATCTTGCTCACTTTTTTCTTAACAACAATCAGTTATTTGTTTCACAAACCCCCCCCCCTTTACTTACTTGTCTCGAAAATAACTTGACTAAACATATATAATAGTGGGCTAAGTTTAAGTCTAAAGCATATTATTCCTGCGATCGACCCAACCTACAAGTTGAGTTCTTTACTTGATAACTATCACTTATACTTCTTTAGGGAAGTGTAATTTGAGCGTACCAAATTTTGGCGCCGCTGCCGGGGAATTTCATTTTTAGATTAAGTTTAACTACATTATTGAACTTTAGTTAATTATTTCCTAATTTTTCATTTTCTTTTATTTTTGTTTTCTTTAGGTTTCTGCTCTAGTGTATTCCATGTATATGAAGTCGAGGCGAACCACTGACCCCATACAATCCAGAGTTGAGCAAAACTTTGAGAAAAATGAATAATCTAGGGGTCCTTGATAACCTAGTCATAGCAAGTTTAGGGTAATAATCTACTTGGAGATGCATTGAGGGTTCAAGCTCCACCTGAACTAAGGCAGCGTGATAATTACAGGGTCGAATTTAACACGGTTGTGTGGGCAAACCAGAGTTTGATATGAACATCGTAGCATTGAGAGTCTTCCGTTTATCATTGACCGGTAATGCTGCTGTATGGTTTTGTGAACTTCCGTACAACTCGATTCATACATGGGACCAATTGCACAAGGTGTTCATGGCCAAGTACTTCTTGTTGTCAAAGAAGTTGAACCACAAAGATAAGCTCAACAACTTCATGGCATAACCTACAGAGTCTGTGAGTAGTTCGTGGGACAGGTTCACTGCATTCATAAGAAGTGCTCTGAACCACCGTATTGATGATGAGTCACTGAAGGAGTATTTCTACAGAGGTCAAGATGACAATGGTAAGGCCGTGCTTGATACTATCGCTGGAGGATTATATGGTAAGTGTACTTTTGAGAAGATTGCTGTGAAACTAGAGAAGATTTCATGAAACAAAAAAGCATGGAGCACTCGGAAGTCAGATACTGGAAGAAGCACTTTTGCAGTTTAAGCTACAACTAGTCAATCTACCGATGACATTCGTGAGGAGATGGCTCAGATAAAGATAGAACTTGGGTTGGTATTGAAGCATGTAAGCGGAGCTCCAGAAAAGGTAAATGTGGTGAATTACTTGACTAGGACTCCACCACCACCGGTAGAGGAATGCTATTATTAGGAGGATGCGTACTTAGTGAATGATCAGATGGGGGGTTTTCGAGCCAACGCCCAAGGTTCCAACTCAGATAATTGGCACAAAGGGCAAGGAAACCAAGGTTGAAATTGTGGCAACTACAACTGAGAGGGTCAAAATGTTCGGGATGGGAACTACAACCGTGACAACAACTACAACCGGAAGAACTATGGCAACAGAAATGAGAGGGTTGGGCCTTATGTTCCACCTGCAAATCAAGAGTGTGGTAGTAGGGATGCTGGAGGTAGTATGTCACAGATTCAGGATCTGATGCAAAAGATGATGAAGAGGTTTTATTCGACTTATGAGAATGTGAAGGAGATACGTGATGACTTGTCTGGTATTGGTAAAAAAGTTGACGCCCATGCAGTGTCGATGAAGCAACTTGAGCAGCAGATGAATCGGTTGTCCACTACAGTAAACCCACATCATCCTGGTACACTTCCTAGCAACACCATCCAAAATCCAAAAAATGATGGTCATTGTGAGGTAGTTACTACTCGAGGGGGTAAACAAACCATTGATCCACCTATGCCGTCTGAGGTTGAAATTGTGGTTGAAAAAGATGATGATGAGATTGAAGTTACTGGAGAGTCCAAGAATGCTACAAAGAAGGAAGTGGAGATAACCCAAAAAGTTGTCCCCATGCCTAGACCTCCACCTCCATTCCCACAGAGGTTGGTAAAGAAGAATGAAGAAGGGAAATATTGCAGGTTTACAACTATGTTGAAATAGTTTTCCATCAATGTTCCGTTGATAGAAGCTTTGGAGCAAATGCTTGGGTATGCAAAATTCATGAAAGATCTGGTGACTAAGAAGAGGGCCGTTAGTTTTGAAGAGGATGATAGGTTGTAGCATTGTAGTGCTATTGCTACGAGGTCGCTTGTGCAGAAGAAGGAGGATCCTTGTGCCTTCACTATTCCATGCACCATCGGGTTGCTGCATTTTGCTAAGGCATTGTGTGATTTGGGTGCTAGCATTAATATGATGTCATTGTCTATATACAAGAAGTTGGGTTTAGGGGCTCCAAAAGCGACTATGATGCGATTGCTCATGGCCGATAGAACTGTGAAGAGGCCCATTGGTGTGCTCCAAGATGTACTTGTCAAAGTGGAGTCTTTTATCTTTCCGACGGATTTTGTGATACTTGATTTTGAGGTTCCCATCATCTTTGGGAGATCATTCCTTGCTACCGGGCACGCCTTGGTCGATATGGAGAAAGGGTAGATGAAGTTTCGATTGAATAGTGAAGAGGTAACTTTTAATATCTGTAGGTCCATGAAGCAGGAAAGCGATCTCAAATCAGTATCAGTGGTGACTCATATTGTAGACGAGGTTCTGATATGTCTATTGGAGAGAGGTTGGGTGTTGATGTACTTGCAGCGGTAATGATGAATTTTGAGGGTGATGGTATTGAAGAATATGATGAATTGGTCGCCACACTTGATAAGTTCGAATTCCATTCCAAACCGAAGAAATTGGAGTTAGATATGAAGAATCGCGACTCTCCACCGGTGAAACAGTATGTTGAAGAGGCCTCAAAATTGGAGCTTAAGGCTCTAGCATCACATTTGAGGTATGTATTCTTGGGGAGATATGGTACTTTACCGGTCATCATTGCGGCCGATTTGAATGCGGAACAAGTTGAGGCTTTGGTTTATCTGTTTAAGAGGTTCAAGCGGACTATTGCGGGCATTATTGAGATTCCTCCTAGCATTTGTTCTCATAAAATACAATTCATGCTGGATCACAAGCCTAGTATTGAGCACCAAAGGAGACTAAATCCACCTATGCAAGAGGTAGTTAAAAAGGAAATTATCAAGTGGTTGGATGCTGGAGTCAGTTATCCCATTGCAGATAATAGTTGGGTTTTTCATGTTCAGTGTGTTCCCAAGAAAGGTGGGATTACTGTGGTACCTAATGCGAATAATGAGCTTGTTTCGATGCAGCCAGTTACTGGATGGAGAGTATTCACGGACTACCAGAAATTAAATGCTTGGACAGAAAATGACCAATTCCCTATGTCGTTCATGGATCAAATGTTAGACCGCCTTGCTGATAAGGGTTCGTATTATTTTCTTGATGGTTATTCGGGCTACAATCAGATTTCCATAGCTCCGAAAGACCAAAAGAAGACCACCTTCACTTGCCCTTATAGGACTTTCGCCTTCAAACGGATGCCATGTAATGTAACACCTCATGTTTTTATGATTGTCATTTTTTTAACGTATAGAAGCCTTACAAATCTAAATTTGAGAGTTTTATTGTCGTACTGCACTTGACTTGATAACATTGTATTTTAATCAAAATTCGAAAATATTATTGTTTTCCTAATATATCTTTAATTATTTATGGAAAATTCTTAGCTAAGATGTATTAGTATATATATTTATTTTTATAAGAGTTCTATAAATTTAGTAGTATTATAATGGAGATAATAAGTCTTGTTATGTCAAGAAATTATATTATTGTTATTATTTATTATTATTAATAGGTTTTGTTCAAAATAATTTTTCCAACGATAAAGGAACTTATGGGTGAGGCATTTTCGGGGGCTAGCCCCTTCCCATTACTCAATAGGGCAATTCCTCGCAAATAATTAAGGGAGCCAATGAAAGGTGACTGGATTATACTATAATTTTAAAATTATATATATTATCACGAACTTGTGCAATACCCAAATATATGTGTATCATGGACTCTATTCAAAATTTGATAGACAAGGTAGAATGTGGTGATGACACCACTTACTTTACGTGGGGGCAAAGGAAATTTTTAACAATAAATTATTACACCTATATATTTTATTAAATTACTTGGGCATCACTTTTTCAAAAATGTTAACTTTCCATTAACTTAAGAAGCAGTTGTCCATTTTTCTTTAATTAGAAAAAAAGGAGTTGGAATCCTTAGATATATATATATACAACGAAAACATTATACCCATTTATATACTTACTAAGTATGGATTATTGGAATAATGGTTGTATAAATAGGTATGGACAATTTTTAATGAACCTTGAAAGCAACCTTTCAACTATATGCATATACAGCGAGAAGAAATTCCTACGATGGGTTGCATAAATCTGCATAATACTTATTTAAGAGGATTTTTGTGGAACAACTATTTTGGATGCTATGCTAGATCACCTACATGAAAAATTGAATATCTAAAATAGATTATTCGAGCTTGAATTTAAGGTATGTTAAGGAAAAAATATCTTTTTCATATCACACGAAATCTTAAAATTTATAGATCATCGAATGAACTGTTTTTACTATTCTATTCTTAGAAAGATCCTCTGTGAAGGGTTGGGAAGTCAGTTGATGTTATGCTTTGATTCTATCGTATTCTTATTATACATGTATCATTGTGAAGTGTGTTACTGGTAAAGTTATCCTCCGTCAAGTTTTTTATTTCTTATGTCTATTCGCGAGCTATTGTCTTAAGACTAAGGCTGAAATATTGGAGAATTATCATGTTATACCCACGGGAGTTGTTAAGTCATTTATTCTTGTCAAAACCTTTTACAAAAAGGTTATTTGAAAATGATACTAATATTAAATCTTGTACTATATTCTTTTTGTTAATTGTATGCTTGTCAAGAAGCATATTTTCTAAAACGAACCATACTATTATCAATTTGGAGACATTCATATAAATCAAGTTAAGCATGTTAGTCTCCTTTTAAGTTGTAGATGACTGATTTTTTTTTAACTTGAAGTCGAGTCAAGAGTTTTGAATCCATTACGACTCTTTAGACCTAAATGGTTGTACAAAAGTTAAATGAGTTCATGAAAAGATTCTTCCGGAACCTTGAGTTCCTTTTGTATATCCTCAAGTTTAAGTTACCTTTCTGAAATTGATTTAGGCACTTAGGTATGTTCTAAAAGTATATGAGGTTCTATAAGGCGTTTACATGTTATATGAAAGTGAATATGGGATTATGACAACATGAGTTCCAATGGGCCAAGATTGGCAACATGAGTATGGTAACATATATGCATTACAAATCCATGAAATGACATGCTATGCATTCTACTTCCAAGATATAATTGGAAGGTATGGGGCCTATTGCCTATATTTATATCTATTAGACACAGATGGCCACAAGTTGGCGATATATATATATATATATATATATATATATATATATATATATATATATATATATATATATATATATATATATATATATATATATATATATATATATATATATATATATATATATGTACTCACAACATACAATTAAACGAGCATATCATGCATATTTAATTACTAGGAGGTCAGATGTCAGCCATGGAAGCTACTAGAGTTCCAGTTTCAGGTGATATGTCTATTACCCTTTCTATCACAGCTATTTATGACATGATTTTTTGCCTTACATACCAATACATTTTTATTTGTACTGATGTCCTATTGCCTGGGGATGTTGTATGTCGTGCTGCAGGTTTGAGTAGATATCTTGATCGGCCTTTGCCAAAGGGGTGTCGTATCAGTTGAGGATTGATAAGCTCCATTCTTCTTGGAGCTGCTGGTTGTTTATAAATTTTACATACTTGAGTTTTGTATATAGTTATTGGCGTCGTTGGGGACTTAACCCAACCAGTTGAGTTGTAGTATTCGTAGAGACTTATGGGCATTTTTGGTTGGGTCTTCTCAGCTTTCCTTTATAGCCTTATCGGTTTATTGTATTCATAGCCTCAGATGATGCCTCGTCGACATGCTAGTTCATTATCAGTAAGTTGGCCTTTCCGGCCTACTTTTTGCCTTTCATATTATTGTGACTTTGTCGATATAGTTATTTTGTTTCAACAGGTTATTGTGGCAGCCTTGTCGTCCCTTACTGTTTCATTTCATTTATGTGTTATTTGATTCACTCGGTCAAGTGAGGCACTGGGTCTCTGTTGCGCCTCAGCTAGATAGAGGTGTGATATGTAATGCTCCAGCGCCTTCCAGCGTTGCATGATGTCGATATTTTCTGATATGGCGGAGGATACTATTGATGTATTTATGGATGATTTCTCTATGTTAGGTGACTCATTTGATGGTTGTTTGGATCATTTGGCCGAGTTACTTAAATAGTGTGAAGAGTGCAATCTTATACTCAATTGGGAAAAGTGTCACTTCATGGTGAAAGAGGGGACCGTTCTGGGTCATCGGATTTCTAAAAAGGGCATTGAGGTCGATAGAGTGAAATTCGAGGTAATAGAAAAGCTTCCACTACCTATCTTTGTTAAAGGTGTTAGAAGTTTTCTTGGGCATGCATGCTTCTATAGGAGGTTTATCAACTATTTCTCCAAAATTGTACACCCATTGTGCAAATTGCTTGAAAATGAGTGTAAGTTTGATTTTGATGATGCTTGTCTGAGAGCATTTGGAGAGTTGAAAGAAAAGCTAGTTTCCGCACTTATCATTATTTCACCGGATTGGGGGCAACTGTTTGAAGTAAAGTGTGATGCAAATGGAGGGGTGCTTGGTGTGGTATTGGGACAGAGGCAAGAAAAGATTCTTCATCCTATTTACTATGTCAGCAAAGCTCTAAATGTGGCTTAAAATAACTATACAATGACTGAACAGGAATTTCATCTCGTGGTTTTCGCATTCGAGAAATTTTGATCCTAATTGGTTGGTACTAAGGTCAGACTAACCATTCTGCATTGAGGTATTTGATGGCTAAGAAGGATGAAAAACCGATGTTGATTAGTTGGGTGTTGTTGCTATAAGAGTTCGATTTTGAGGTGAAAGATAGAAAGGGGACAAAATATCAAGTTGCCGATCACTTCTCCGGGTTAGAGGAATAAGCAATGCTCAAGCTAGGAGATGGGACTGAAATTGATGATGCTTTTCCAGATGAACATGTATTGGCTTCTTCTCATATTCTGATTCCTTGGTTCGCAGACTTTGCTAACTACTTGGCAAGTGATCTTGTGCCATCAGATTTGTCTTTTACCAAAGGAAAAAGTTATGTATGATGTGAAGAAGTTATTTTTGGGATGAGCCTTATTTGTTCTGTATTTGTGCTGATGGGATTATTCGTCGTTGTGTGCTCGAGGTTGAGATGATGATTATACTAGAGGCATGTCACTCTTCGCCTGTTTGTGGCCATCATAGTGGTATTTAGGCTGTGCATAAAATTTTGCAGTCTGAGTATTACTGGCCTACCATCCACCAAGATGCTCATGATGTCGCCAAGTCTTGTGAGCGTTGCCAAAGAGAAAGAGGAATTCCGTAGAGGCAAGAGCTTCCTATGAATCCGATGTTGGTGATTGAGTTGTTTGATGTATGGGGCATTGATTTTATGGGTCCGTTTGTGGGTTCACATGGGATGAAGTACAGTCTTGTTGCGGTTGATTATGTGTCAAAATGGGTGGAAGCAATTACACTTTTAGACAATGAAGGTAAATGTGTCACTACATTCCTGAAAAAAAATATCTTCTCCAGGTTTGGTACACCTAGGGCGATTATCAACGATGGAGGTTCCCGCTTCTGTAATAAGTTGTTCAAAGCATATATATATATATATATATATATATATATATATATATATATATATATATATATATATATATATATATATATATATATATATATATATATATATATATATATATATATATATATATATATATATATATATGTACTCACAACATACAATTAAACGAGCATATCATGCATATTTAATTACTAGGAGGTCAGATGTCAGCCATGGAAGCTACTAGAGTTCCAGTTTCAGGTGATATGTCTATTACCCTTTCTATCACAGCTATTTATGACATGATTTTTTGCCTTACATACCAATACATTTTTATTTGTACTGATGTCCTATTGCCTGGGGATGTTGTATGTCGTGCTGCAGGTTTGAGTAGATATCTTGATCGGCCTTTGCCAAAGGGGTGTCGTATCAGTTGAGGATTGATAAGCTCCATTCTTCTTGGAGCTGCTGGTTGTTTATAAATTTTACATACTTGAGTTTTGTATATAGTTATTGGCGTCGTTGGGGACTTAACCCAACCAGTTGAGTTGTAGTATTCGTAGAGACTTATGGGCATTTTTGGTTGGGTCTTCTCAGCTTTCCTTTATAGCCTTATCGGTTTATTGTATTCATAGCCTCAGATGATGCCTCGTCGACATGCTAGTTCATTATCAGTAAGTTGGCCTTTCCGGCCTACTTTTTGCCTTTCATATTATTGTGACTTTGTCGATATAGTTATTTTGTTTCAACAGGTTATTGTGGCAGCCTTGTCGTCCCTTACTGTTTCATTTCATTTATGTGTTATTTGATTCACTCGGTCAAGTGAGGCACTGGGTCTCTGTTGCGCCTCAGCTAGATAGAGGTGTGATATGTAATGCTCCAGCGCCTTCCAGCGTTGCATGATGTCGATATTTTCTGATATGGCGGAGGATACTATTGATGTATTTATGGATGATTTCTCTATGTTAGGTGACTCATTTGATGGTTGTTTGGATCATTTGGCCGAGTTACTTAAATAGTGTGAAGAGTGCAATCTTATACTCAATTGGGAAAAGTGTCACTTCATGGTGAAAGAGGGGACCGTTCTGGGTCATCGGATTTCTAAAAAGGGCATTGAGGTCGATAGAGTGAAATTCGAGGTAATAGAAAAGCTTCCACTACCTATCTTTGTTAAAGGTGTTAGAAGTTTTCTTGGGCATGCATGCTTCTATAGGAGGTTTATCAACTATTTCTCCAAAATTGTACACCCATTGTGCAAATTGCTTGAAAATGAGTGTAAGTTTGATTTTGATGATGCTTGTCTGAGAGCATTTGGAGAGTTGAAAGAAAAGCTAGTTTCCGCACTTATCATTATTTCACCGGATTGGGGGCAACTGTTTGAAGTAAAGTGTGATGCAAATGGAGGGGTGCTTGGTGTGGTATTGGGACAGAGGCAAGAAAAGATTCTTCATCCTATTTACTATGTCAGCAAAGCTCTAAATGTGGCTTAAAATAACTATACAATGACTGAACAGGAATTTCATCTCGTGGTTTTCGCATTCGAGAAATTTTGATCCTAATTGGTTGGTACTAAGGTCAGACTAACCATTCTGCATTGAGGTATTTGATGGCTAAGAAGGATGAAAAACCGATGTTGATTAGTTGGGTGTTGTTGCTATAAGAGTTCGATTTTGAGGTGAAAGATAGAAAGGGGACAAAATATCAAGTTGCCGATCACTTCTCCGGGTTAGAGGAATAAGCAATGCTCAAGCTAGGAGATGGGACTGAAATTGATGATGCTTTTCCAGATGAACATGTATTGGCTTCTTCTCATATTCTGATTCCTTGGTTCGCAGACTTTGCTAACTACTTGGCAAGTGATCTTGTGCCATCAGATTTGTCTTTTACCAAAGGAAAAAGTTATGTATGATGTGAAGAAGTTATTTTTGGGATGAGCCTTATTTGTTCTGTATTTGTGCTGATGGGATTATTCGTCGTTGTGTGCTCGAGGTTGAGATGATGATTATACTAGAGGCATGTCACTCTTCGCCTGTTTGTGGCCATCATAGTGGTATTTAGGCTGTGCATAAAATTTTGCAGTCTGAGTATTACTGGCCTACCATCCACCAAGATGCTCATGATGTCGCCAAGTCTTGTGAGCGTTGCCAAAGAGAAAGAGGAATTCCGTAGAGGCAAGAGCTTCCTATGAATCCGATGTTGGTGATTGAGTTGTTTGATGTATGGGGCATTGATTTTATGGGTCCGTTTGTGGGTTCACATGGGATGAAGTACAGTCTTGTTGCGGTTGATTATGTGTCAAAATGGGTGGAAGCAATTACACTTTTAGACAATGAAGGTAAATGTGTCACTACATTCCTGAAAAAAAATATCTTCTCCAGGTTTGGTACACCTAGGGCGATTATCAACGATGGAGGTTCCCGCTTCTGTAATAAGTTGTTCAAAGCATTGCTAGAGAAATATGGAGTCCGTCACAATGTAGCCACTCTTTAGCATCCGCAGTCTAGTGGGCAAGTGGAAGTGTCCAACAGAGAGATAAAGCAAATACTTTCAAAGATTGTGAATGCAAATATAACATATTGGTCAAGGAGGCTTGATGATGCTCTATGGTCCTATCACACCGTATTTAAGACTCTCATAGGTATGTCCCCCTATCAACTTGTATAGGAGAAGTCTTGCCATTTCCTGATAGAGTTAGAGTATAAGCTATGTGGGCGCTAAAGAATTTGAATTTGTTTTGGGGCGCCGCATCGAGTCAAAGAGTCAATGACATGAATGAGCTTGATGAGTTCCGCCTAAAATCTTTTGAATGTTCAGCCTTGTACAAGGAGAAGATGAAGAAGTATCATGATCAAAAGATTGAAAAGCGTGAATTTGTTGTCGGTGATCTCGTGCTTCTATTCAATCAAGGGTGCACTTTTTTCCGGGAAAGCTCAAGTCCAAGTGGACAGGGCCGTTAATAGTCACTCAAGTGTTCCCACATGGAGCGATCGAGCTCGAGAACAAGGAGGGAACAAGGTTTAGGATGAACGGGCAAAGGATCAAGGTCTACATAGGAAAAGAGGAGAGTGTGCAAGAAGCTGTTGAGGCCTACTACCTTGATAATGTATGAGTAATCAAGGGGTCTGTGTCGTGCCGCGACGTTAAATCAAGCGTTGTTTGGGACGCAACCCAAGATGTACAATCTAGCCAACTATAGGTTTTTCTCTTTCGATTTAGGTTTTTTTTCTTCTTTTATCTTAATTTCTGTGATTCTTTAGATAGGTGTTTTAGTTTTGTATTATTGTTGGCTAGATATAAAATAGGGTCCATGTCTAAAGAGTGTCCAGAAAATGTAAAAAAAAAAAAAAAAAAGTCATGGTTGCTACGTGTGCAAGGACGAACAACTGAATCTCCAGAAAACAGGTTGTGTAGAGGTTTATGGACCCCATCGACGATCCGTGGGTCCATCTACGGATAGTGAATGGTGTCCGTAGACCCCAGGTAAGTCCTCCAAATTTCGAAGTGTATGAGTAACCTACGGTCTGTATTCCGACCCAAGGCCACTAGATGGGGTTTCGTGGGTCCAAATTAGGGTTTCTCGAGTCCCGACCCGAACCCACTTTTAATAGAAACCTCTCATTTCAAATACACCCCCTATTACCCAAATTCCCTCCTAACTATTTCTAATCCCTCCAAATCCCAAAACTCCCTCATTAATCCCCCCCCCCAAATCACTCCATTCTCCCATACATATCATCTCCTCTTCCATAATTCTCCTCCCATCTCTCAACATCACCCACTTACCCTTCACAAAAGAATTCTCGGTCCGGGTTCGGTGTCAAAAGGCTTGCAAAAGGTCTAAGGAGTTCATTGCGATCACACACTCACCCATTTCACTTACTTCTAAGGTAATACTACTTCACTCTACCTCTGAATTTCGTTGCTCATTGTAAAAAATATGAAGTCATGAAATGGATCTTGACCTTGGGTTGTTTTGATATGAAATTGCATGATAAATTGTTTTTAGAAACACCCTTGGGACGATGGAATGTGAGTATGTTGTTCATTTTAACAAAAATGTCGCAAGTAATAGGTCTTTATGGAAGTTTCTACTTAGGGTTCCAGGTTTGGTATGCTAAAATGGTTAAATTATGAGTAATTGGAACCATATGGATGACAAACTATCATAAATTGTGTTGAAATGCATGATTAAACTTACGTTGATTGTGTGAATTATTGAAATATGGAATACAAACAGAGGCATGTATGAAACCTTGCACAATCCTGACCCACGGGACCCCGTCCACGAAACATAGGTCAACCTACGAACCGTAGGTCGGGTCCGTTGGTCTGTTGCACATGAAAATTCACCATGTGTCGAACCCCAGAGGTGGACTACCGTCCGTCGTGCCATCGATGGACTATTCTGCACATCCGTGGTTCACATTACAGACCCAACTTTTGGGTCCTCTGACCTACGGACCCACACAGACCGTAGGTACCCACCGTGGGTCGGCGGTTCTGCTACTGCCCAAAAAATTTTAGTTTTCCTTTTGTTTCGTTCCTTATTCTAAACTTTTTTCGAGTGTGTTATTAGTTTGTTTTGGTATTAACTAAACCTCAACAGGTACCATGGCTCCAAAGAAAGCTCCGACTTACACCGCAAAGGGTAAGTCGATATCAGTGGCACCAACTTTTCGACTGATTGATGAAGATATTGATGTTGAGACTAACCCCGCATAGGTCCCACCTTCTACTACCACATCCCACATGGAACACTACATTACAAGGATCAAACCCGGCAGGTGATTTCCGACGTGGTCACTGCCCCAGTCTGATGAGTGGGATACACCAATTGGTTCACCGGCTAGTTCTGATTCCACTTATGGTTCCGATTCCGGCTCCGGCTCCGCATCTGGCTCCAGCTTTTATGGCACCAACACCTCATCCTCCGAGGCTACTAGTGCGTGGGACATTCCAGTGCCACCAAACAACGATCCTACTCCAGTTGTTGAGGAGCCAAATCAATGTTGTGTGACTGGCCAGTGGAAACTATACCGAGACTCCGGAATGCTAACTGAGAAGCAGAGAATGGCTCGATTGGTTACTGAGGAGCGCCGAGTACTCAAAGGCAACCTTCATACTATGCCCGACATCCTTGATCTCTTCCAGGGGCACAGGTGGAAGTGGATAGCTCGTAGCCCAGGGTCCTTCAGCGAGGAGATCGTCATGGATTTTTATGCTTCCTCTACAGCCACCCTTCGAGGTTCCATTGACAGGCCCCTAATCCCGCTGCCCAGCTTCCACTCAAGCCTACACTAGTGCATGGGTTTTCAGTTGATATATGTGAGACTACTATACGGAGGTTCCTCTACAGTCCCGGCTATACTCTAGCAATCAACATGGTCGAGTTTGATTATCGCTGGGACATCGTTAGGAGCGGGGCATTTTAGAGGAATGTCGAACAGAGGGAGTCCCTTTTGTGCTGGATAGCTTGTCACTTTTTTAAAGATGGAGAGTGCGCTGAGTGGGTCAGCACCCTAAGTTTAGGTATCAAGAAGGTCACTCTAACTTTAGTCGCCAAATTCTTCAGGTCGTTGGTGCGGAACCGGATGTCTCCTACTCAGGCAGACAATGTTCTCACATGGGACCGTGCGGTTATGGTTGCAGCCTTGGTTGCAGGGTTGGAGATGGACTTCCCCGCATGCTGATTGCGGAGATACACGAGAGGGCCTTTAAGGCTACCACCACCTTACCCTTACCATGCCTCATTATCCAGTTGTGGAGGGATGATGGGGTGCCGGTTAGGCACTGTGACAAGTTGATGCAGGAGAACAAGACTCTGGATATCGGCCTGATTCGGGATGAGGTCAATGTAGCGGCACCGTGTAGAGAGCCACAGGTTAAGGTTCCACCATTTAGAGCGGACTTGGTAGAAGATGTAGAACAGATGCAGGGTAATGATCCTGCCCATCTAGCCACTACTGAGGATGCTCCGACTTCCCATTCTCCGGCCGCCATTCAAGCCCCTAGCTCCCCCTGAACCACCTCCCTTCTCAGGGCTTGTTGATGTGCACTTAGCTCTTGTCCATAACTTAGATGGTCAGATGGCTACCCTGCTTCAGTATGTGAGGCTAGGATGGAGTAGCGGATGGAACCCATGATGGATCAGAAGGTCTAGTCCATTCATAAGCGCTTGGATGCATTTGAGTTGAGAGTCCTAGACTGACCATGCCCCACCTCTGATGTTTCTGCGTTTCGGACGGAGTTAGCTAGTTTCCGGGCAGATCTTGACACCCTCCTAGCTCCACCAAAGACTGAACTTAAGTCGGCCCCCACAACACCGGTTGATAATAGGATGTTGGATGCTCTATTCGGAGATGAGATGCCTCCGCCTATTTCTTCCTGTCATGCTGGGAAGCGCCCCCGCTCCATTCGGGCTTCTAATAATAATGAGACTGGAAGAGTTAGCAAGAGGGAGCTCCAAGAGAGTAAGGCGGCTCAGAGGGCATCCAGCATTGATGAGGAGTTGCGGCAGCAAAGGATTAGGGATTTTGGTATTGGTGCCTTTAGCAGTGTGAGCACTACTGATGGTGCGGCGAAAGTTGATGTTAGCACTACTGATAGTGCTGAGACAATTAATGCGGGCACTACTGAGGGTGACCCGATTGTTGATCCAGCTGGCTCCGGGAAATCGGACCCACCCGCTTGTTGAGAGGTCTTCGTTGTTATGCGCCATAGGTTTGCTTCACCCAATCCATTATTCATTATTTTTTGTGCATTGGGGGATAATTCCACTCTATTTTGTTGGGGGTGGGGTAAATAGATTGTGAGTGATAGTGTGAAGTCTGAGTAACCCAACTCATAATCCTCTCTTGGGGTTTTCTTGCCTGTGTTCTTTTCCCCCAAGAGACTATTTTAATTTCTATTGAACCAGCATGTTTAGGAATGTATGCGTAGGAGTAAGTAAAAAAATGAAAGCATGATGGCATGAAAAGCAAAAATAAAATAAAATATAATCCCTGTCAATTTTTTTTTGAATTGTGCTAGATCTATAGTCTTGATGAGTTGAACTTGTTGGATCTCAATGTAACATGATAGGAACCAATTTGAACGCATGACTTAAGCTAAAACTTGAACTGGGTAATCTGATAATCTGATAATGAAATAATGTGCCAAGAGTGTGTGAGAAAAGTTGAATGTTCAGACAGTTGTGCCCATCTAGAAGTTCCTCCATTGGTCCTATTCAGACTATCTAGGCTAGAAGTTGGGAAATGATCATAGGCCCTTGTTCATATTAGTCCACTTAATCCTAAAAGGATCCAACCAAATGAAATCAGTGTTCCCTTTGATCCAAATATTTGAGCCTTAAATAGACCATTTCTTTTGATTCACCTAAGTCACCTTCCCTTAAAATTTTGTCTTGGGCCCGGTTCCTCCTTGGACATGTGCACCTCGACCTAGGCCAAAAGCCTAAGTTAAGGGTGGCTAAGCGAAAAACATACCTTGATCATGGCCCTGGTCTGACATCGGACATTTTGCACCTCAACTAATGCAAAATTGATAAGTTGAGGGTGGCTATGAAAGAAGAAACCAAAATAAAAAGGGTATGAAAAGAGTTGTGTGTTGAAAAGAGAAGAAGAAAGAAAGAGGATGCGACGTTGTGCTAAAGAAGCAAAAAGATGATGAATAAAAGTGTTTAAAGAAAGAACGAAAAATAAAGTGAAAGAAAAAGAAGAAAGTGAAAAATACGAGTAAAAAAAAGTCAGAAGTGACATACATGTTGAAAAGAGTTAAGGGAAAGAAAGTAAAATGAAAGGATGCCAAAAATAGGTCAAGGAAGAGGTAAAAAGCCAATGTAATCTCATGGAGGGAAGAAAGTCACTAAAAAGTACCCAAATGTACCACACCTGACCCTGAGCCTACGTTACAAGCTAAGAAAGTCCTATAGTGATCCTACCAACTAGTTTGGAGAGTCTAAGCAGTGAAAATAAGGGCAAGCCTATGGTATTGAGCACTAACTATAATTGAATTCACTTTTGAGTGTGAGTGTTGAATGAATCCTAAAACTCTGAACTTCATATCTTCTGTGTGAAAAGGATTTCGTTTGAAGTGAGGGCACTAGTTACATTGTCGGAAAGTTGGTACCTTGGTGATTGTTAAAAGTGTATGGTGTGGTGTCTGTTGGTCGATTTGTGTCATATCTTGATCCGCATGAGTTAGCTTGTTCAGTCTAAGAGAAAATATTTGCAGTAGAAAAGGGAGGCGGGATAGAAAGCCATGTGATTGCTTGAGTTTAAATGTCTGCTTCTACAGAAGTGTCGTTCAGAGTTTTAGTGCGTCGCTTGAGGACAAACAATGAATTTTAGTTGACGGTTTTGATATACCGTGAATTTATGGTATTTTTAATACATTTCACTTAAGAGTTGTGTGTGTCTAGGTCCATTTTGTATTAGAATTAGTGTTTATTGTGTTATGTTTGCAAGAAATAGGCTTGGACGAGGTCGAGAGAGATGACAACTGAATTTTTGCATAAAAAGCCACCCACAGAGTTGACCTACGGACCGTAGGTCCAATCACGGTCCATCGTGGGTAGGTTTGGAATGATCTTCAGGGACGTCCGACCAAGAGTGGAACCACGGAGGACATTAACGAAGCATCGGTCGACCCACGGGACATCCTGCACATCCATCGTTTGTATCAGAGATTTGGAGTTCCAGTACCTTATAAAAAGTTCTAAGTGTGGAGCCACGAAAGAGGACCCATGGACCATAGGTCAACCTACGGTTCGTAATGCACTCCCGTCGTTTGCATCTGAAAGTTGAAGGTTCGAACCTCTATGGAAAAATTCTAAGTCTTGGGCTACATTAGAGACCTATGGAACGTAGGTCTAACCACGGTCCGTAGATCAGTCTAGTCGATCGAAGCCGCGTCCAGCAGTTTTATTTCCTTATTTCATTTCCTTTTTTTAGGACAAGTTTTTCTATAAATAGGGTATGTAAACCTCATTTTTGGGGGTTAGACACCATAGTATAGTTTTAGTTCTTGGTATTTTCTTGGGAATTAACTTCAAAAAAATTGGCAATTTTGATTTCCTAATTTCGGTTTATAAGATTTTTGCTTTCAATTTCAATTAGAGATTACGGGTTTCTTCTACTAAATACAGAAGTTCATGAATTCTTCTCCTACAATTATGAATCGTGATCTTTCAAGCATGAGTAACTAAATCCACAACTAGGGTTGTGGGAACCATGAGCAATTAACAATGTATGAATAATAACTAAGACATTCTTGACTAGTATTGATGCATGTATTGGTAATTATTTTGTTTAGAAGTCTTTTTAAAGAGTGCACGCGTTAGAACTCACCTTGTTGCTACTTGTCGGACCAAGGAGGTAGTAAATAAGAAAAAAATTATCAACAGAGATTTTGTGTGATACTATGTAATGGTTAAATGTCAATTGGTTCGAGGGTGAAAACTAAGCCATACATTGATGTGATGTCTAATCTGAGGTAAACGTAAGGGTTAGTAAATTATACACATGTAGTCGAACTAAGGTGCGGGGTGAAATATCCTATTTGGTGGACCAAGCACTTAAGAATACGTAACTTACCACTTTTCATGTGATAGACTAGGAAAGTATTACTATTATTAGGAGTACAGCGTTAAGAGCTTATGGGGACCACATATACCCTAGTTTCTGTCTCTCATTGATAACAATACAGTTCGAATCTTGCTCACTTGGTACTTAACAACAGTCAGTTATTTGTTTCACAACTCCCCCCCCCCCCTTACCTACTTGTCTCAGAAATAAGTTTACTAAATGTATATAATAGTAGGCTAAGTTTAAGTCTAAACCATATTCCTCGTGGGATCGACCCCAACCAACAAGTTGGGTTCATTACTTGATAATGATCGCTTATACTTTTTTAGGGAAGTGTAATTTGAGTGTATATGTAGGTTCCTCAATTGGACGATGCTTCCATTGAACATTCATAGACATTATCTCTTTTGTCCCCAGCTTCCGGACATCGCGATCAAGAATTGCAACCGGTTCCTCCTTATACTGAAGGTCTTTGTCTAACAAAACCTAGTCCCACTTTATGATGTAATCTCCATCCCCATGGTACTTCTTCAACATGGACACATGGAACACTGGATGGACCCTAGAAAGGTTAGGTGGTAAAGCCAACCGGTAAGCCACTGACCCTACACAGTCAACAATCTCAAATGGCCCGATGTAACGTGAACTAAGCTTACCCTTCTTATCGAATCTCATCACCCCCTATATGGGTGACACTTTCAGAAGAACTTGCTCACCTAAAATGTCATGTCTCTTACCTTACGGTCTGCATAATTTTTCTATCGACTCTAGGCTACTAGAAGCTTAGCTTGGATGCTTCTCACTTTATCCTGAGCATCTTTCACCAAACAAACCCCCAAAGGTTTCACATCTTCATCCTCAAACCACCCTAAAGGTGATCTACACCGCCCCCCATAAAGTGCCTCGAATGGTGTCGTGTTAATGTTGGAGTGGTAACTGTTATTAAAGGAGAACTCACACAAAGGTAGGAATTTATCCCAATTCCCTCAAAAGTCAATCACACGGGCCCTCAACATGTCTTCTAACACTTAAATAGTTCTCTTTGACTGCTCGTCCATTTGTGGATGGAAGGTTGTGCTAAAAGTGAGTTGAGTGCCCAATTCCTCATGCAATTTTTCCCAAAATTTGGATGTGAACTGTGTACCACAGTCCGAGATGATGGAAACGGGCACCCCATGAAGCCTCACTATCTCATTCACATAAACCTTAGCCAACTGCTGAGCATTATATTCTACTCAAACTGGAATTAAGTGGGATGACTAAGTCAGTCTGTCAACCACTGCCCAAATGGAATAAAACTTCCCCAAGGTCTTGGGAAAACAAACCACGAAATCCATAGCTATCATTTCCCACTTCCATTCTAGAATTGGCATTCGCCGAAGCAAACCTGCAGTCCTTTGGTTCTCATACTTTACTTGCTGAAAGTTTTGGCACTTAGCCACAAACTTAGCTATGTCTTTCTCCATAGCAGGCCACTAACAAAGTCATTTCAAATATCGGTACATCTTGGTCACACCCGGATGAATGGAATACTGCAAACCATGGGATTCTTTCAACATCTTCTGAATCAAGTCATCCACTCGACAAAAACAAATTCTTCTTTTAAAGCTAAGCGCACCACCCGCATCAAGGCCCACGTCTTATGCCTTGCCAGACACTGTCTTCTTTCATAGCCTATTCAAACTCTCATCCTCAAACTACTTGGCCTTGATCTCCTCAATAAATGTGGGTCTAACCTCAATGATGGCCAACACCCCACCTTTCTCTGAGATGCCCAACTGCATGAACTTACACTCTAAGGATTGAATCTCCTTGGCCAAAGGTCTATTGAACACACCCAAGCAAACTAGACTACCCATACTCACCGTCTTCTGTCTTAATTCGCCTGCCACCACATTAGCCTTACCCGAATGATACAGGATTGTAACATCATATTTCTTCAATAACTCCATCCACCTCTGCTATCTCAGATTCAGGTTTTCTAAGTGAATACATATTGTAGAGTATGATGATCAGTAAACACCTCATACTTGACACCATAAAGGTAATGCCGCCAGATCTTGAGAGCAAATACTACCGCTGCCAACTCCAAGTCATTGATGCTTATCATGACCAACGACACTAACCTATGGTATGAGTGTCTACGATCGTCGATAGTATAGTAACCCAACTAAAGGTTGGGGTCGTGTCCCAAGTGAGTGGTTTTGAGAATTAACAGAAAAGTAAAATTAAGCTCTAACTAGTCATAGCTGAAGATATTAACGAGTAAAATCATAGTAAATAAAAGGGGGTGCCACAAAAGAGTCAAATAACGATTTGGGGGTTTTGTCACAACTACTAAAAATAGCAAAAATTAACAACAAAATCAAGTATGGGGAAATGTTCTTGGGGTGTGACCGCAATACAAGTTGAGATAAGTAGTTGAGTAGATGCTTTTGAAAGGAAATTTGTAAGATAATAGTGACTAGGCTAAGATTTAAATGGAAATAAGTTCCCTCTCGGGCAACTTACCCCGTTTCAAATGCGTTCCTCTCGGATACCCATTTTACGCATGTAGACCAGCCTACATCTTACCCCACTCACTCTATCGAGCTGAGTGTTAGGATATGGGACTAGGGCTCACCCTCTCGGGCTGAACCTCATGTCAACCCACTCCTTAGGCCATCAGTCTAGTGGTCCTGGTTTCGTGACCTCCCTCTCGGGCAAGCCGAAATCACATGGGTGGCTTTGTATTTTCAACTACAAACCCTTTAGATTAAACCACAACCACTATGTGAAAATCACCATTAAACTACATCTAACCTATCAGCAAGCAAGACCCAACAATAATATCAACACATATTTGCTAAATCACACCCCAAGAATGGGGGTTTTAGCCACACATCAAGAAATAACAAAATACACCTAAAATGATAGTAAAATCAAATAGGTATAAGAAACTAAACCTTGATTTAAGCAAAGGAAGAAGAATGGAGATGACTCACTTCCAACTTGGGGAAGATCAAATCCTTCTTTCTTCAAGTCTCCCAAAAACCCTCTCCACACTTGAGAGAAAAATATCCAAAAAGTACTATTTTATTCTGGAGATTAAAATTAATTTTCGACTCCGTTAAATATAATAACAAGTTCAGTATTTATAAACTTCAGAAAATAGCGCTGGCGGATCTTTCAGTGAAGTTAGTCGATATCGCCGAATGACTTTGACGACTCGCCCTTCGTTTGTCTCATCGCCGTTTCGTGCTTACCTTCAGCATCTTCACGTTTTGGACCATTGGGCGGTATAGTACTGAATCGCAGAACTATTTGGTGAAGCGCCGACCGCTCCATTCATCGCCTTTTTGATCCTTCTCCTTCAGGGCTTCGCGTACTGGAACAAAGGGTGGAGTAAATCCCTTCGGCGAATCACCAAGTTTTCTTGGCAATGCTCGGGCTTCAACTTCTTCGTTCTTTTCAGCCTTTTTGTTCCTTTTTGCGCCTAATTGTCCATGCTTTCACAAAAACATCAAATACCTGAAACTTGAGAGTTTTCATCAGATATTTAGATAAAATAAGCATTCGATGACACTATTCTTATCAAAATAAAGCCCTATATGAGTCTAATTTGTGGACTCATCAACACCCATAACTTAAACTTTTGCTTGTCCTCAAGCAAACTCAAGTTCAGCCATTCAAAAAGGGTGTCTCAAATAGTGTTGTACAAGAATCAATCATGAACATATACAACAAGATTCAAATTACTTATGCAAAGATCAACTGTGTATTCAAAGATTCAAGTTGTGACACACCATTACCGGAGTTTCTCATGCTTGCAATACTTGCTACTTGTGCAAGTTCAAGCTCAACAAAAAGTATCTAAATGCCCTCACACGAAGAATGATTCCATATATACACACAAAGGTTAATAAATTCAAGATTAGGAATCAGATACAACGCTCACACTAAAAAAGAGGAACACAATGCATATTTTCACCCATAGGTTTGCCCTTATTTTCTAATCGACTTTCGATTCGGTTTACTCAAGATCAAAAAGGTCTTTCTAAGGCTTGTAATGGGGATGAGTGCAAAAGTATGGTCATTTAGGCTAAGTGGCTCCTTCCTCGTGGGATGTGGTACTCTCAAGGCATTCCCTTCTTTTCCTTTATCGATTATTTTTATAATGTTTCTAAGTCACCTATTTATTAACCTTCATGGATTGATTGGAAATTTGATTTTCTTCGTACCTTATTCCACAGTTTTTTTTTTGTTTTTTCATTGAAGGGGTTTCCACTTATGCAATCTCATGGGTTAGAAGGGACTTTTTCTTGCACTTTTTGACTTCTCCTTTTCCTTTTCACCATACCCCTAACTTAGGCTTTTGGCCTAAGTTGGCTATTCACTAAATCACAAATTAAGAGGATTGTAGGTAGTGGGTCCAGTAAGGTCTAGGGTTCATCAAGGTTCTTCCAAAAAAAGGTAAGGCTCAAAGGGTGTTCAAAAGAGTTTCACACACTCACGGGTAGGCCACAAAATAGGTATATGTCAAATTTGGCTCACACTCTTTAAAGTTGCCTAAGATCATTTCAAGAGGACACCTTTTTAAATCAATCAGACTAAGAGGGCAAATTCTAGGTTTATTCATGCATGATTCAAGGAAAGCTAATCACACAGGGCATCGACACTTAAGTAAAACAAGACTACACACTTTTGCTAGTGTGCAACGGTCATAACAAGAGAATCAATTTGATAAATGGAAAATCACAACGAGATGCAAAGAGTTCACATATTATCTATGCAACTTCATTTGCCCTCATCGTAGCCATACATTCATGTTCGTTCAATTGAGAGCACTATTCAAGTCATCGGTATTGATCGAAACTAAAACTTAAATTTTTGCAAAAGAACAGCCACATTCAATACATGAGAGGTAGCAAAAATCTCTGAAAAATTCAAAAAAATTCGGAAGGGTCAAAATCATTTTGCAATTAAAAGTAAACGGAGCCACGAGCTCGAACATACACGAAAAGCAGTAATTAACACAATTATAAATAGACAACCCAAGTGTATTCAAAACACGAATCATAAACTACACACAAAAGTGTGGGCCGCACCCTACCACAAATAAAAATCAATTTGTCCTCAAATGCAGGTAATATGAAATTCGAGAGGAAAAATAAAGAAAGATAAGACATAGAGGTGAAAAAGTGATCCTGGTTATGCAGTTTGCTCCATCTGTCATGGCATTAGTTCAGTTTTTTTTTTTTCGTTTGGCGATATTAGGTCTAATCGCCGAATATCTTGGCCATTCGCTGAGTGAGAACTCGACTCGCCGAGTTTTACAGAATATGTAGTCATTGTGAAGATCCAAACGGTGGTTTTCATCGAGATCGCCGAAATTATCGGTGAATCATAGATAATCTCCAAATCTCGCCGAGTTTAACAGACTTCAGTGTTTACGATATTCTGAGTCAAACGGTGCATAAGGTTGGATTCGTCGACTCCTTCGGCGACTAGCCGACAAGATTTATTGTTTGCCATCCTTTATTCATTTTAGTACTTTTACCTACACAAACAACATACCATTTTATTACCGGGAAATAAGTACTGACAATAATAAAAGTAAAGCAATTAAAGGGATTTTGGGTTGCCTCCCAAATAGTGCCTTAGTTAACGTCGCGACACGACGCTGCAGCGCCTTCAAGCGTCTTCCAAATAAACCACTTCAACTAACAAAATCTCTTGACAATCTCCCAAATAGAATTTCTGACATTGACCGTTCATTATAAATGGAGGTCCTTTCTGATCTTTAACTTCTATGGCACCATTGATTAACACTCGTGTTACTCTAAATGGTCCAGACCATTTGGATTTGAGCTTTCCGGGGAAGAGTCTCAGTCGCGAGTTGTATAGCAGAACCCAATCTCCTACCTTGAAGTCTCTCTGGAGTATCTGAGCATCATGCCATTTCTTCATCTTCTCTTTATAGATGGCTGAACTTTCATATGATTTGAGTCTAAATTCATCCAGTTCGTTCAGCTGCTTTGTTGTCTCCCTTGAAGTTTTTGACCAGTCCAAATTTAAAGCTTTCAATGCCCATAATGCTTTGTGTTCTAACTCAACGGGTAGATTACAAGCCTTACCATAAACCAATTGATATGGAGACGTCCCGATAGGCGTTTTGTAAGCAGTCTGATATGTCCATAGTGCGTCATCGAGTTTCCTAGACCAATCAGTTCTATTGACATTTACTGTCTTGGCCAAGATGCTTTTGATTTCCCTATTCGACACTTCGACTTGGCCACTTCTTTTGGGATGATATGGGGTTGCCACTTTGTGTATCACATCATATTTACTCAGTGCCATTGAGAACCACTTATTGCAAAAGTGGGATTCCCCATCGCTTATGATTGCTCTTGGAGTGCCAAATCTGGCGAAGATGTCGCATTTAAAGTATTGGACAACGCTTTTTTCTTCGTTGTTTGGAAGTGCGATGGCTTCCACCCTTTTGGAAACATAATCCACAGCCACCAAGATATATTTATTCCCAAACGAGCTCACAAATGAGCTCATGAAATCTATCCCCCATACATCGAATAACTCATCCTCTAAAATAGGAGTGAGAGGTAATTTGTGTCTTCTAGACACTCTGCCTTGCTGCTGACATTTAGAGCATTTCTTTACAAACTCATGTGCATCATTGTAGAGTGATGGCCAGTCATATCCACTCTAGAGAACTTTAGCGGTGGTGCGAACACCACCATGGTGACCTCCCACTAGTGATGTATGGCAAGCATGGAGAATTTCTACCACTTATTCTTCCGGAACATAACTTCTGATGACATGGTCAGCACACTCTCGGAACAAGTATGGCTCGTCCCAAAAGTAATTTTTAACATCGAACAAGAATCTTTTATGTTGGTAAAAGGTCAACTTATTCGGCATCAGCCCACACACAATGTAATTTGCAAAATCTGCATACCATGGCGTATGTTTGAGGGATATTGCAAATATTCGTTCATTTGGGAAAGAATCATCTATGTCAACCTCGTGCTCGGCATTCTCCCTTGCTTTCACCTTGAAATCAAATTTTTGTAATAGTAGTACCCACCTAATCAATCATGGTTTTACATCTATCTTTGCCATCAAATAACGGAGTGCAACATGATCAGTATGTACGATTACTTTGGTGCCTAGCAAGTACGCCCTAAATTTTTTGAATGCATAGACTACGGCAAGAAACTCTTGTTTGGTGACCGTATAATTTTGTTGGGCACTATTTAGAGTCTTGCTTGTGCTGTAGATTGGGTGAAACAGTTTGTTCCGCTTCTACCCCAACACAACCCCTAGTGCCATACCGCTGGCATCACAAATTAACTCAAAAGATTCTGACCAATTAGGGTTGATGATGATTGGGGTCGATATTAGTTTATCTTACAAACACTGAAATGCAACCATACAAGCATCATTAGAGTGGAATTTCACTTCCTTCTCTAGGAGTTTCCATAATGGGAGTGCAATCTTTGAGAAGTCTTTAATGAACCTTCTGTAAAATCCTGTGTGCCCTAAGAAGCTGCGAATACCCTTTATTGAAATCGGCGGGGGTAATTTCTCAATGACCTCAATCTTTGCCTTGTCAACCTCCAGTCCGTTTTGTGACACCTTTTGCCCAAGAACAGTACCTTCTTTTACCATAAAGTGACATTTCTCCCAATTCAGAACCAAATTTGTTTCAACGCATATTGGGAGTACCTTTCCTAAGTGAGTCAAGCATTCTGCGAACGTATCCCCTACGACTAAGAAGTCGTCCATGAACACCTCCATAGAGTCTTCGACCATATCTGCAAAAACACACAGCACGCAACGCTGAAAAGTGGTTTTTTCTTGATCTTCCGGCACAATAGAGAATTGATTGTAGCTGGAGTATCCATCCAAAAAACAGTACCACCCTCTTTCTGATAACCGGTCAACCATCCGCTCCATAAAAGGCATCGGAAAATAGTCTTTCTCGATCCATGAGTTAAGCTTTTGGTAGTCCATGCATACTATCCACCCAGTCACTGGTCTTGTTGGCACAAGTTCTCCTTTGTATTCAGGACTACGGTTATGCCTCCCTTTTTTGGGACACATTACACCGAACTTACCCACTTACTATCTGTAATAGGGTATGTAACCCCTGCATCTATCCACTTGATGATTTACTTTTTTACCACATCTTGCATTAGAGGGTTTAATCTCCGTCGATGTTCCACACTGGGCTTGCATTCCTTGTCAAGCTAGATTTTGTGAGTGCAGATGCCAAGAGGAATTCCTGCTATATCGGCAATTGTCAATCCAATAGCTTTTATGTGCTTCCGCAGTACTTCAATGAGCAATTTCACCTGCCTTTCAAGCAGATTGGCGGCAATAATTACTGGTAGAGTATTATTGGAACCTAAGAAAGCATATTTGAAATGAGAGTGTAGGACTTTTAACTACAAATTCAGTGGTTCTTCTGTTGATGGTTTAGCTGGGGGACTTTCTCTGTTTTTCAGATCGATATCCAATTTGATTGGATTCCTTGAATATACTCCTAATCTTGATAAAGCAGCTACCACTTCCTCATAACCCTGAACTTCAGATTCATCATAATTAACAAGCACAGATTCAAGGGGCACATTCTTGCGCATTAAACGACTCACACTTGCTAGTGCCTTATCTATCACATCATCAGTCGACACCACGTGGATGTTACTTGGCTGCTTCATGAACTTACAGAGAATGTCACCTCATCATCATTCACACGGAACTTTAATTTCCCGCTTTCAACATCCACTAGTACTCTCTCTATAGGTAAGAAAGGCCTTCCCAAAATAATTGGAATTTAAGCATCGATCTCACAGTCTAGAATCACAAAATCAACCGAAAATATGAACAGATCCACTTTTACTAATATGTCATAGAGTATTCTGACTGGGTGCTTGATTGATCGATCAGCCATGAGGAGTCTCATTGTGGTTTGCTTTTGGTTCACCCAAACCAAGTTGCTTGTATATTGCATAGGGCATCAAGTTGATTCTTTCCCCTAAGTCGCACAAGGCTTTAGCAAATTGGAGCATGCCAATCGTGCACGGGATTGTGAATGCTCCAGGATCTTCTCTTTTAGTGATTGAACCATTTGTCATAATTGCACTGCAACTATGGGGCACCTCTATCGTTTCATATCCAAAGCTCCTTTTCTTTGTAACCAGTTCTTCCTTGAATTTGGCGTATCCCGGCATTTCCAACAATGCTTCTACAAGAGGAAGGTTAATTGATAAGTTGTTGAATACTGACAAATTTTTTTTGAACTTCTCGTCTTCATTCTTCTTTTTCAAACGTTGGGGAAATAGTGAAGGTATCTTGGGTAAGGGATGTATGACTTTTGGAACTTGAACTTGTTGATCTGCTTCCTCCTGTGGTTCTTTAGTAAGGCCTTGTTGAATAAGCAATTTTTTTTCCTCCACACCTTTACTCTCTTCATGTTTTTGATTATCCTCATCTTCCATCATATCCCCTATTGCCACCTTACCGCTACGAGTAACCACAACTAGCTCTCTTTCAATATGGTCCATGGGTGTTGTGGATGTTAATTGAGCTGATAACAAACTCAATTTACCTTCCAGCATTTTGATGGCATCCGCATGACAATTTACTTTGTTGTTCAATGATGAAAAGTCATCTTTCATTCCTTTTAACAGATCATCAGGGCCCTCAACTTTATCGAGTATGCATGATAACAAATCATTTACCTGAGAACTACTTGCACTCCTTTTAGATTTCGGGCTCTCACTCAAGTAAATATGGTCCTCCTCCTGACCATCCTGCTCAGCCCAATCTTGCCGATATCTCCCTGGCTTTTCTCCTCTATAATAGCTCCAGCCTTGATTCCCACCCCGCGATTAATAGCGAGTGTGGAAACCCTCCTCACATCTTCTAGAGTTCCAACCTTGATTCAACCCCGGTCTTGAGTCACCGGAAGAAGAACCTTCCTCAACTCGAAACACCTCACGTGTCCCCTTCATATGTTCTTTTAGCATTTCCATTTGAGATAACATCATCTCGATGTTTTCGTGCCTTTCCCTTTCTTTTTCGATCTCTTCTTGCATTAATCGGAAACATAGTGGGGAGACTTGATCATCTTTGGTATACCATGCTTAGTTTACTTTAGGCATACCATCTAGGAGAAATGAGGCTACTTCAAATGATTGTAACATTATTCCTCCTTGCACCAATTGATCAGCTATTCCTTTATTCACCGAGTCCAGACTACGGTAGAAGTATTAGAGAAACAACTCATCTGGTAGCCCATGTGTTGGGCACTTACGCAAAGATCTTTTGAACCTTGTCCTTGACTCGTGAATTGGTTCACCCTCCTGTTATTTGAACTTCTGGAAATCGTCCCTCAGATTCATCATTTTTTATGGAGGAAAGAATCTTTCATGTTATGCCATAACCAACTCCTCCCATGATCTAATGGAGTTGTTCGGGCACTCAATCAACCATTTAGTGGCTCCCCCAGTTAATGAAAATGGAAATAAGCGAAACCATATGGATTCTTGAGATAGGTTCTTGAATGATAAAGGAGTGCACAATTCCATAAAGTTTCTTACATGATCATGCGGATCTTCATGCTCCAACCCTCCAAATAAACCTCTCGAATGTATGATTTGGAGTGTTGTGTTGGTAACTTTGAAGATTACATTCCCGCTAGCTTGTGGCATGCAAGTTTCACCCATCTCACCCATACCGGCAGGATGATAAACACTATTAGTATCGTTGATGTCGTCTCGATGAAAAGTGATATACCGTGAGTTTACGGTATTTCTAATACGTTTCACTTACAAGTTGTGTGTGTCTAGGACCTTTTTATATTGGTTTTTATGTGTTTTATCATGTTTTGCAGGAAAGGTGTTCAGGCGCGGAAGTTCAGAGATAGCTGAAGGAAATGCAGAAAAAGGCATTCACAGAGGTCATCTACGGACCGTAAGTCCATTAACGGTCCGTAGGTGATGACCGTAGATCAGCAGG
>NW_006239012.1:1548458-1548801 GCF_000226075.1 Solanum tuberosum | reverse complement strand
AACCACTTACTCCGTACGATCCAGAGTTGAACAGAACTTTGCGGAGAATGAACAATCAAGGACTTCCAGTTCATCCCATTGGAGGAAATCTAGATGAAGCAGTTGAGTTACAGCAACAAAGAGTAGTTGGTAGGGAAAACCGGGGTCTAGCTGAAAATCAGTAGGGGGATGCAATTAGAGTGCATGGTCCACCAGGCCCACAACACCATGACAACTATCGGGGCAACGTCGACATAGCAGATTCCGATGGACCCATTGTCCTACCTCCTCTACCTCCAGGGCACACATTTGTGGTGACTAGTAGTTTGATGCAGATGCTTACAGCAAGAGGCTTATTTTCAGG
>NW_006239012.1:1544472-1544591 GCF_000226075.1 Solanum tuberosum | reverse complement strand
TTCTCACAAAATCCAACTCATGCCAGATCATAAGCCCAGTGTTGAGCACCAGAGAAGTTTAAATCCACCTATGCAAGAGGTAGTCATAAAGGAGATCATCAAGTGGCTGGATGCGGGAG
>NW_006239012.1:1543937-1544372 GCF_000226075.1 Solanum tuberosum | reverse complement strand
CTGTAGCATCTGTCAACATTTTTTTGTGGACTTAGTTCGGGTCGTTACCAACTCGAAATAAGTTCTTTTGCTGTACATGGTTAGTTTTGGCACTAATGACGTTCCTGCAGGTACGATGGCACCCAAGAAGATGGTCACCTACTCAAAAAGGGGCAAGTCCAAATCGATTTCCCCTAGCTTCCGGTTGATTGATGAGGACACTGAGAATGAATCTGACCCCGCATATATGCCTCTCAACCCTAGGGCCTCTCGCGCAGCACCCAGGAACACCCCCCGGAAGGTGATCCCCGACGTAGTCACTGTCTCCCAGTCTGATGAGGAGCACACACTGATCGGGTCACCAACTGGGGCTGCTTCCCGTTCAGAGGGACAGATATCCGGATCAGAGTCTGCCCCTGCCTCAGGCTCCCAGTCTACCCACTCTTCACAATCATA
>NW_006239012.1:1527021-1538798 GCF_000226075.1 Solanum tuberosum | reverse complement strand
TTTTACACAAGCACAACCCCCCTTTTTATTACCTGTTTCTGGAAATAATTTGACTAATTGAATATAATTGTTGGTTAAAAGTAAAGTCTGAACCATTTTCCTCGTGGGATCGATCCCAACCTACAAGTTGGGTTCTTTACTTGATAACGATCGCTTATGCTTCGGAAAGGAGGTGTAATTTGAGCGTATCAAAAAGCAGCACCTGCTGAGTGGCCCGTTTGGCAGCTATTGTCCCCGTTTGTACTCATATGGCTTGTTGTGGCAGACAAATCCTCAAAACAAAACTGAATATTAAATTAGTAAATTACAACTAAGAAGAAGAAAAATTCTACTAATATAAAAATTCAAAAATAAAACCATTCCCCGGCAGCGGCGCCATTTTCATGCTTATTGTGACCAACGATACTAACCTATGGTATGAGTGTCTACAATCGTCGATAGTATAGTAACCCAACTAAAGGTTAGGGTCGTGTCCCAAGGGTGTGGTTTTGAGAATTTACAGGAAAGTAAAATTAAGTTCTAACTAGTCGTAGTTAAAGATATTAACGAGTAAAAATATAGTAAATAAAGGGGGTGACACAAAAGTGTCTAATAACTATTTGGGGATTTTGTCACAATTAGTAAAAATAGAAAAAATTAACAAGAAAATCAAGTATGGGAAATGTTCTTAGGGCGTGACCGCAATACAAGTTGACATAAGTAGTTCGGTACATGCTTTTGAAAGGAAATTTGTAAGAAAATAGTGACTAGGCTAAGATTTAAATTGAAATAAGTTCCCTCTCGGGCAACTTACACCGTTTCAAATGCATCCCTCTCGGACACTCATTTGCCGCATGAAGACTAGCCTACGCGTTACCCCACTCACTCTCCCAAGCTAAGTGTTAGGATATGGGACTAGGTCTCACCCTCTCTAGCTGAACGTCATGTCGACCCACCCCATAGGCCATCAGTCTAGTGGTTTTGGTTCGCGACCTCCCTTTCGGGCAAGCCAAAAACACATGGATTGCTTTGTATTTGGAACTACAACCCCTTTAGATCAAACCACAACCACTAGGTGAAATGACCATTAAACTACATCTAACCTATCAGCAAGCAATACCCAACAATAATATCAACAAATATTTGCTGAATCATACCTTAAGAATGGGGGGTTTTAGCCACACATCAAGAAATAACAAAATACACCTAAAATGATAGTAAAATCAAATGGGTATAAGAAATTAAACCTTGATTTAAGCAAAGGAAGAAGAATGGAGAATACCCACTTCCAACTTGGGGAATATGAAATCCTTCTTTCTTCAAGTCTCCCAAAAATCCTCTCCAAAAAGTACTATTCTATTCTGGAAATTAAAATAAATGTTCGACTCCCTTAAAATTAATAATAAGTTCAGTATTTATGACTTCAGAAAATAGCGCTGGCGGATCTTTCGGCAAAGTTAGTCGATATCGCCGAATGACTTTGGCGACTCGCCCTTCTTCTGTCTCATCGCCATTTCGTGCTTGCCTTCAGCATCTTCACGTTCTGGACCATTGGGCGGTATAGTACTGCTTCGCAGAACTATTCGGCGAAGCGCCGACTGCTCCTTTCATCGCCTTTTTTATCCTTCTCCTTCAGGGCTTCGCGTACTCGAACAAAGGGTGGAGTAAATCCCTTCGACAAATCGCCAAGTGTGCTTGGCGATGCTCGGGCTTCAGTTTCTTCGTTCTTTTCAGCCATTTTGTTCCTTTTTGCGCCTAAGTGTCTATGTTTTCACTAAAACTGCAAATACCTGAAACTTAAGAGTTTTCATCAGATATTTAGACAAAATACGCATTCGATGACACTATTCTTATCAAAATAATGCCCTAAATGAGTCCAATTTGTGGACTCATCAGTCATGCGTCGGGTAGTTCCTCTGATACAGCTTCGGCTGTTGCGAGGCATAAGCTATGATATTTCTTTCCTGCATCAACAAAACACCCAAGCTCGAATGTGAAGCATCACAATAAATAATGAAATCTTTACCTTCCACAGGCAATGTCAGAATAGGTGTTGTGGTCAGAAGAGTCTTGAGCTTTTGGAAGCTCTCTTCACATTTGTCAGTCCACTCGAAAGGTATCACCATTTGGATCAACCTTGTCAAAAGTGTGGCGACAGAAGGAAAAGAATTCACAAACCGTCGATCATAGCTGGCGAGCCCTACAAAACACCAAACTTCAGTCACAAAGCTAAGCCGGACCCAGTTCTTGACTGCGTCGATCTTTTAGGGATCTACCATTACCCCTTCCTTTGAACCAGATTCCCCAAGAAGGAAACTGAAGCCAACCAGAACTCACACTTGGAAAATTTTGCACACAACTTCTGTTTTCTAAGGATACCCAAAACAATGCGGAAATGGTCAGCATGTTATTCCTTAATATTTGAACAAACCAAAATTTCATAAATACTGACGATACCAAATAAATCGAGGAATGGTTTGAACACACCATTCATCAAACTCATGAAGGATGCAGGCGCATTGGTCAACCCAAACGACGATACTAAGAAATCATAATTCCCATAGCGGGTCTTGAACGCCGTTTTTGGTACATCCCCCTGACTAATCTTTAGCTGCTGGTAACCAGAACTTCGGTCAATTTTAGTGAAAACTGATGCACCATGCAATTGGTCAACGAGATGATCTATCTGAGGCAATGAATATTTATTCTTGATGGTGACCCTATTCAATTGTCGATAATCTATGCACATCCCCATACTACCATCTTTCTTCTTAGCAAATAAGATAGGAGCACCCCATGGGGAAGCACTAAGACGGAGGAACGCTTTAACAAGAAGCTTCTGGATTTGCGCTTTAATGTCTCTCAATTCTGTTAGAGCTATGCAAAAATAAGGGATAGAAATAGGATGAAAGATCGACTCTAAGTCAATGTATAAATCTATATCACTATCCAGAGGCATACCAGGTAAATCGATAGGAAATACTTCCTTGAATTCAGACACTACATGAATAGACTCAATAGAGGGAGACTCAGCATCAACATCCCGAATATGAGCCAAATATGCTAAACATCCCTGCCCCACCTGTTTCCTAGAACGAACAAAAGATATGACCTTAGCTGGCTTAGACTTGTACACCCCTTCTCACTCTAACTTTCCCTACCCAGAATATCTATAGTCATGACTTAGTATTAGAATTGAGCACAACATAATAGGGGGTCAACCAAGTCATGCCTAAGATTATATCAAAGTTAGTCATATTTAGAATAACCAATCAGCCTAAGTTTGAAAACCTATAAACAGGACAAAACAAGCACGATAGACATGGGTGACTATGATAGATTCTCCAACTACGGTAGAAACATGGATGGGGGCATCAAGCATATCACAAACCGCATCAAATCAAAAGGGAAACTGAACTGACACATACGAATAAGTAGAACCCGAATCAAACAAAACACTAACCATCTAGTCACAAAAGAATAATACATGTGATTAGTTCATCAGACGCCTCAACCTCAGTCTTGCCCGGAAAGGCATAAAATCCAGCCCTGTCATTTTGACGAGCAACCTATTTGCCTAGCTACATGCTCCTCTACCTGCATTACTATTTCCCCGGCCTCCACCGCCTCGTGGATTCCCTCCTCGCCCACCTTGTGGACGTTCTTTGCCATTGCTACCGATGCCCATTGGTACCACTGTTCTGGTATTCTGTTGCACTGGGTCAGGCATGCACGGATAGGAACAATCTCTCCTCATATGTCCAAGTTCTCCACAATTGCAAGAACTTAGGTCAAAAGATAGCCCGTTACCAGACACAGGTATGACTCCCTAACTATCCTAAATGGGATTCTACGGTGGAGTTCCCTAGTAACCAATTGTAGAGGCGGGCAGGGTTGACTGAATTTGTCGGGCTGCAATCATCAACCTACTTGAACCTCTGGAGTAAGAACCATGAAAGTTACATGTGTTCTTGGGCTTCTTAGCTAAAGCCTTGGCCTGTCCATCATGTTGAACTCTTTTCACTTTCTTCATAAAATCTGTCACCTTCTTAATAATTTTACCTGCAGAGGTCATGTGAACAGACAATACCTATAACTTGGGGTTCAATCCCTTGACGAATAGACGAAATCTCTCTTCTTCTATAGTCACCAACTGTGTGGCATATCTGAACAAGGCATAGAATTTTGCCTCAGAAGTAGCTACATTCATATCACCCTACACCAAGGCCAAGAAATCAGCCTTCTTGCAATCCCTCAAAGTCTGGGGCACATAATTCTCCAGAAAAAGCATAGAACTGCATCCAGGTCAGTAGAGGCGAGACTGACGATCTGTATTCCACATAGGCCCTCCACCACTGCTTAGCCTCACCCTGAAGCTGGAAGGTCACAAATTCTCCTCCATGCAGGTGCACAATGCCTAACTTGTGAATTCTGTCATAGCATTCCACAATGAACTCATAGGCATCCTAGCTCTCAGAACCATGGAACACAAGCGACTTCAGCTTCAGAAACTTCATCAACATCTCATGCAGAGTAACAGTAATCACAGGAATCTATAGGGGACGGAAGAAGGCATCGGTGTCTAATGCTCTATCCACCTTGGGAACAAAAGCAGCAATGGAGCGATTGACTAGAGGTTAAGCAGCTTGCACTCTGGGAAGAACTCCAGAGCCGACCAACCCCTTCAGAAAAGTCATGATCTGCTAAGCTATCACTGGGTCTAAGGGAGGAGATCGGTAGTCTTAACATGTGCACCCTCATCTGGTTCAACAGTGTCCTCATCCTTGATCTTCACAATCTCTTCCACCTCTTCTTCGGGTGCCGAAGGGGCCTCTTTCCTGGGAACATTCTCAACTTGGGATCCACTCCTGGCGGTTACTACCCTTCCTTGGCCTCTACCCCTTATTCTTCCTCTACCCCTGCCTGGACAGCGGCCTCTTACTACGGGATCCTCTGCTGGCTCATTGATGGGAGCTACGGGCCTGACGACATTGTATCACGTGTTAATCATCTGCGGACAAAAGAGTAAAAGAGATCAGATACCAATTTGGATCACCAGATACCAATTGCAATCAAGTCATAAAACGAAATGAGAAGAATACAGAAAGATTTCCTAAAGTCATGTAGCCTCTCGTAGAAAAGTACAGTTGTCTCTATACTGTTCTGCAAGACTCTACTAGACTCATTTTGGTACAATGAGATCAATAAACCTAGGGCTTTGATACCAACTTTGTCACGACCCTGACCGCCGTGACTAGCACCCACACTAACCCTCCGGTGGAACAACCACTACTACAACCCGACTAAGAAATTTAAAGAAACTAAACAGTTTAAAGATATGGAAACAAGTTTAAATGATGAATTAAATATGGAGTTCCCATAAACTCCAAAGGTTTAACAAAAAAACTAAGCATGACCCTCACAGAAATTCAACCCCTATACCTGAAAGTCATTCTACAAAAAACTCTACTAATCAACAAGTCTAAGAAAAAGGGGGTGCAACCCCGAAAACTAAACATAAGTAAAATGTCTAAACATCTAGTCAGAGTCCAATAAGAATGGACTAAAACTAATGATGGATCCATGGCATCCTAAAAGAAATGGCTCACCCTCGAATCCAATCTCGGTCAATGATCTCTTAGCTGAGGTTTGTCAGTAGCCGCCTGAAGATGCCCTGTACTCAACAAGGATAGAGCAAGTGCAGTATCAGTACAAAAAACAGTAGTTTACTCGTAAGATCATGTGGCTACTCAAGTGTGCGAAACAAGTAAGAATTACAACACAGTAAACACATATATACATGATGCATAATTCAATTATAATTTTAGGAGCAATGTGCAATTCAACAATACGTGTCAGAACATAACACTCGGTCCAATATACATGTTGAAACGTGACACCCGGTCCAATATATGTGTCGGAACGTGACAGTGTACCATATCTCAATTTGAAAGAACCATAAAGAAGTTATAATTGGAAAGAGTCATTTTAGGAAAGAATGAAAAAATCTGTAACTTTCTTAAGTTAAGTTAAGTTTGAGTTTTGGTCAACTTTATACAATCATAACTCCTAGATCAGGATGATTTAGGTGTCCTTCGAGCTACCTTAGAAAATATATTGGAATTAGCTTTCCAAAGACACCGAGTTTGTGCGATTCCGAGTTTGTATGAGTGAGATATGCCCATTGGAAATTGGGTTGTTTGGATAAGGAAAGTCCAATCCGGATTTTGGAAGGGCACTTTGATCTTTTCCTTAACCAATTATTTTATTTCGATTTTAGGAGTTTAATTGGGGTCAAATCAGAATTAGATCAGTTTAGAAAATTGGAAATTCACGGTATGGCTTGGAGAAAAGATAAAAGAGGAGAAAGGAGAAGAAAAGTCAAGATTCGTCGATTTCTTGGAGAATTTCGTGTGGATTTCGCCAAGGGCTAATCCCTACGAAGTATGTGAGATAACATAGCATTGGGTTAGTTCACCTACGCACCAATCATGATTCAATTCAGTGAAGTTGTATTATTTTGAAAGTAAATCTTATGAGTTTTTGATGATAATTCGTTTGAAATATTGTTGGTTCTTGTTGTTGAAGTTTCTTGAGATTAATTCTTGAATTTAGGTGTGTTTTCGAGAAGAATCTTACATATTTTGAACATATAGTCGATTCGAAGTGTTTGGAAAAAGAACAAATTGAAATTAGAGGGTTAGACTTGAAAAACGAACGAGGAATTTTTGTCCAAAATCAAGGGAAGGGGCTGGTGCGCCGCGCCCCTCAGCGCCCCCCAAAACAGCACCTAAAGTATGACCTTTGGGGCGTCGCGCCAGCCAGAGCGCCCCAAGTCATTCTCTGAAATTTTAGGGCTGGGGCTAGTTCTTCCACTTTTTCCCCTTTCCTTTCGTACTAGTTCCTTAGCAACGTACCTATGTTTTCTATTCGATTTATATACTCGAAGGTACGTCTAAAAAACATGAAATAATCATTAACATAATATCATGAACCTTGAATCAATACTTCAATTCAAGGGAACTTAAGAGTTAAGTCAACAGGTTAAGAGTTAAGTCAAGAGAAGTTCATAGACTGTTCCAAAAGTCTTTCACAAATGTTTTAACTTTGTTTTAAGACTTAAGTTTTGAGTTGAGTAAAGAGTAAGAGTAAAGTTCTTTTTCATCAAAGATTATATGGGAATTAAGTATTCCTAAGAGTTAAAATGTTTTCACATTTGAGAAAGAAAGGAAACATCGATTTCCAAAAAAGCTTTTAAGCTAAGTTTTTGAGTAATTATCTCAAACCAAATAAAGAGTTTTGTTTTAAAACCATATGAACTGAGTATATTTTGGGAGTAGTATTGAGCACCGATATGGGGACGAGAGTTTATAATAACTCAAGTCTCCATAAACCATGTAGCCATCGTAGGAAGAAAATGATCATATTTTTTAGATGATTTCTTAGTGCTTTTTAGCATAAACTAGTGGATCCACTTAGTTAAGGCATTTTATATGACAAAAAAGTATAGGGCAGTTCTTGCGGCATGAGCAAGACGTTGTGTCATCACTTAGGCTCATAGTGGTAGTTGTCGATTAGATAAACTCCCACAATATTATATTACTTTACATGTAAACATAGTTGTTATTGCATTTCTTTAACAAATTGAGTCGCTACTACTGTTTTAAATGCTCTGTATAACTGCACCATTATTGTTGTTTTACTTTGCATTTGGATTGAGTTATTCATGAGTTCAGTAAAGCCAAGGTAAGTGTTCTTTTCAGATTCTTTTCAATCTGATGTCTTGTTTAGTAGTACCCTCGCATACTCGTATATTAATGTACTGATGCCATTTGGCCTGCATTATTTCATGATGCAGACACAGTTAACCAAGATAAGCATCCAGCGCCTCGTTGATCCAATTGAGCACTCAGAGTCAGTTGGTGAGCCTCCTTGCTTTGCGGAGGGCTCCTTTTACATTGCTTTAGTACTTTAGTTATTAGTATGATCAGGGGTCTTGTCCCAACATCCCTTCTTGGTTTAGAGGCTTCATAGACAGTTAGTAGTTCAGTTGTCTTTACATTGTTATTTCTTATGTAAAGACTTGAGTTACCATCTATGGCTAGTTGAATGTTTTGTCCTTAAACGTTCTCAGTTTTATTTGAGACATTTGTTTTATCAGTGCATTTGATCATTGTAGTAATGGTTAGAGTCTTCCGCTGAGAGTCTAGCCAGGCCAAGGGTTCGCTTGGGGCCAAAAATGGTTCTCGAGTGCCAGTCCCATCCAGGGTGTAGGCTCAGGGCTTGATAAACTTGGTATCAAAACATAGAGTTCAAGAGTCCTAGAGAGTATATGAAGCTGTGTCTGTAGAGTCCTAGTTATCGGTGTGAAGCGTGCCACATCTATAATTAGAAGGCTGCAACATTTAGGAATTTCTTTCATATTCACTTCATGTGATAAAGTTTATCTCTATGAAACTCTCTTTCTAAATCGTGCTTGCGTGTGTCTTTCAGTTGATCATGCCTCCACGAAGACATGTCAGATGTCATCCTGCTAGGCGTAATGTTAAGGAGCAAGGGGTACCTAATGCACCAGAAGTGCAACCCCAAGAAGAGGTCACCAATGCAGAATTTCAAGAAGCAATCTGAATGCTAAGTCAAGTTGTGACCAACCAGGTTGGGCAACAAGAAGGGGCTCGATAGGAAGAGGCTAATACTTTGAGCATCTGTGAGTTCTTGAGGATGAATCCTCCAAGCTTCACTGGTTCAAGCATTATTGAGGATCCGAAAAATCTTATAGAGGAACTGAAAAAGGTGTTTGAGGTTATGAAAGTTGTTCATGTTGAACGAGTGGAACTATATGCATATAAACTGAAGAGTGTTTCTAGGACTTGGTTTGACAAGTGGAAAAAGAGTAGGGCTGAGGATGCATCGGTTTTGAGTTGGGCTGTGTTCGAGAGAGCTTTCTTGTGGCGCTTCTTTCTCCAAGAACTGAGAGACGCCAAGGTATGAGAGTTTCTCGCCCTTAAGCAGGATTCACTAAGTGTTCATGAGTACACCTTGAAGTTCATCTAACTTTCCCGATATGCTCCGGAGATGGTTGCGGATATGAGAAGTAAGATGAGTCTTATTTTTGTTGGGTTATTGATATACCGTGAGTTTAGGTATTTTTTATACATTTCACTTAAGAGTTGTGTGTGCCTAGGGACATTTTGTATTGGTTTTTTATGTATTTTTATTATGTTTGCAGGAAATATGTTCAAATGCAAAAACTGAGAGACACAGCTGAAGAATGTGCAGAAAAGCCCATCTACGGATGTGATTGACGGACCGTACGTCCATTCACGTTCCGTAGATGATGATCATAGATGGACTAGCAAGGCATGGAGGAAGATCAGGGAATTCTTGACAGAAAACAGTGAGATTTCAATGGTCTGAAGCTTGTGAGAAAAGCTTTCAGGAATTGAAAAAGAAGTTGACTACTGCCCTAGTATTGACCTTACTAGAAGACATGCAAGGCTTTGTTGTTTATTGTGATGCGTCTAGAGTTGGTTTGGGTTGTGTGTTGATGCAGAATGGCAAGGGTATAGATTATTCCTCCAGACAGTTGAAAGTTTATGAGAAGAACTACCCAACCCATGATCTAGAGTTGGCTGTCGTAGTATTTGCTTTGAAAAGATGGCGTCATTATCTTTATGGTGTTCATGTAGATGTGTTCACCGATCACAAAAGTCTTCAATATGTGTTTACTCAGAAAGAGCTTAATCTCAGACAAAAAAGGTGGTTAGAATTACTCAAGGATTATGACATGTATATTCTTTATCATCCAGGTAAGGCTAATGTTATTGTTGATACCTTGAGCAGGTTATGTACGGGTATTACCACCCTTTTTGAGGAAAATAAGAAAGAGCTAGCAAAAGATGTGCACAGACTTGCACGTTAGGGAGTCCGACTAATGGATTCCACAAAAGGGGGAGTAGTGGTAATGAATGGGGCTGAATCATCATTAGTGTCAGAAGTAAAAGAGAAGCAAGACCAAGACCCTATTTTGCATGAATTAAAGGCAAATGTTCACATTACTAAAAAACTACCAAAATGAGATAGAAAAAAGCGACAGACTGCGTCGTTTTTTTGGCCAAAAGCGACGCAGTCAATCTTGTCGCCATTTGGCTCGAGGCTTTTCCAAAAGCGACGGACTGCGTCGCTTTTGTTAAAAAAAAATTAAAAATTTGAAAAATGCGATGTCTTCCGTCGCATTTTTTATTATTATTTTTAAAATTTTAAAAAAAGAGACAAAGTCCGTCGCTCTAATTAATTTTTAATTATTTTAGAATCTTGAAAATCGACGGACAATGAGACGCCGTCCTTCATCTTTTTGGAAATAAAAATTTGAAATATTCAGAAAAGCGACAAACTAAAGGACCCTGTCCGTTGCTTTTCTGGGTTTTTAAAAAAAAAAATTAAAAAATGCGACATACTAAACGACCCTGTCCATCGCTTTTCTGGGTTTTTAAAAAAGTAAATTCTAGAAAAGCGACGGACAAAACCACCCTGTCCGTCGCTTTTTCTGCAAAAAAATTTACAGCAGAAACTGTCACTGCTGCCGACCTACGAAAGCAATTCAATTCAGTCCCAATCAAACACAAAACATTATAAAGAAGCTACACAAAATATAAACAACAAACTTAAATTAACATTCAAAAATATCTAAATCACAATTTAAACACTTCTAAAGTCTTTCAAAATTCATTTCAAAATTACAAAAAATTCGTTTCAATTTTACAAATAGTTCATAAAGACTATATTTTATCAAGATTTCTAAAGTTCAACCTAATAATTAGTTCATAAATTTTATAAATCAAGATTTCTAAAGTTCACAACCTAAAGTTAAAATCCTACAATAATTCAAGATTTTCTAAAGTTTACAATTTTAAAATCCCACAATAATTTCAAGTTCTCTAAAGTTCACAACCTAAAGTTAAAATCCTACAATAATTCAAGATTTTCTAAAGTTTACAATTTTAAAATCCCACAATAATTTCAAGTTCTCTAAAGTTCACAACTTTAAGTCTAAAATCCTACAATAATTCAAGATTTCTAAAGTTTACAATTTTAAAATCCCACAATATTTCAAGTTCTCTAAAGTTCACAACTTAAAGTTCTAAAATCCTACAAAAATTCAAGTTTTCTAAAATTAATAACTTAAAGTTCTAAAATGCTACAATAATTCAAGTTTTCTAACGTTTCACAACCTAAAGTTCTAAAATCCTACAAAAATTCAAGTTTTCTAAAATTAATAACTTAAAGTTCTAAAATGCTACAATAATTCAAGTTTTCTAACGTTTCACAACCTAAAGTTCTAAAATCCTACAAAAATTCAAGTTCTCTAAAGTTCACAACTTAAAGTTCTAAAATCCATTCAAGATTTTCTAACGTTCACAATCTTATAAAGTTCTAAAATCCTACAAATATTCAAGTTCTCTAAAGTTCACAACTTTAAGTTCTAAAATCCTACAATAATTCAAGATTTCTAAAGTTCAAAACCTAAAGTTCTAAAATCCTAAAATAATTCAAGATTTCTAAAGTTCACAACCTAAAGTTCTAAAATCCCACAATAATTCAAGTTCTCAAAAGTTCACATTTTAAAGTTCTCTAAAATTCACAACTTAAAGTTTTGAAATTCTCGAATAATTCAAGATTTCTAACGTTTCACAACCTAAAATTCTAAAATCCAACAAAAATCAAGTTCTCTAAGGTTTACAACTTAAAGTTCTAAAATCCTACAATAATTCAAGATTCCTAACGTTCACAACCTTAAG
>NW_006239012.1:1459104-1526732 GCF_000226075.1 Solanum tuberosum | reverse complement strand
AACCTAAAGTTCTAAAATCCTACAATAATTCAAAATTTCTAAAGTTCACAACTTAATTAAAGTTCTAAAATCCTACAACAATTCAAGTTCACATCTAAATTCTAAAATTTCTAAATTAAGAATTTCCAAGTTCAAGAATTTCTAAGTTCAAGAATATTATTCAAGGAACCCAATTTTCAACAACAATATAATACATATAAGGACAAATACAGTGGCAAATTGAAAAATTCAACTAATCTCTAACTTCTAGCTTTTAATTATTTGTTACTTCTAACTTCTAATACTTAATTTACAATTATATTTAAAAAATCCCCAATTTTTCTAACTTCAACTTTCAAAGTTACTGAATTCAAGTACTTCTAAGTTGGAAAACTCAACTAATCTAATTTAAATTTCCATATACTATCCAATATTTTTCTAACTTCAAAGTAATCTAACTTTCATATACAATTGAATGTTTTTCTAACTTCAACCGTCAAACATACTAAATTCAAATTTTCAAAGTTGGAAAATGCAACTAATATAACTTCTAACTTCTAATTATTTGTTAGTTCTATCTTGTAATACTCAATTCACAATCATATTAAAATAAACCCCAATTTAGAAGAAAACTCTAAAATCAATAATCCTCATTTCTCTACCTAACTAACAATAATCACATATATAAATTAACAATTGAATAACACAATTCATCAAACTAAAACAATATACTAATTTATAACAAATCAAATATTACTAGAATTACAAAAAACTAAATTAAACCCTAACCTTAACAAGCTAAGAAAAAGAGGCAGTGGGGACGACGGGTGGCGGCGCCGACGGGGCAAGGCAGCGACGGGACTAATGCTCAAGGAAATAAGGGTGACGGCGGCGTGGGGTGGCGTGGGGCAGCGGCGGCGGCGACGGCGCAATAGTTTGGTTTTAGAGAGAAGGGAGAGAACAGAGAACAGAGCGCAACAACTTGGTTTTAGAGAGAAGGGAGAGAAGAGAGAGAAAGAGAGATGGGAAAATGGGGGAAAACCCCGCTTTTTGGTTCAAAATAATTTTAAAAAACGAAGGACAACGTCTCTTTGTCCGTCACTTTTTTAAAAATATTTGACCAACATTTTGACTAAAAAGCGACGGACTAAGAGACGATGTCCGTAGCTTTTTAAAAATGTTTGACTAGATATTTTGACCAAAAAGTGATGGACTAAGAGATGTCGTCCATCGCTTTTTAAAAATGTTTGACTAGATATTTTGACCAAAAAGCGACGGACTAAGAGATGCCGTCGGTCGCTTTTTAAAAAAACTAATCAATAAAATAAAATAAATTTAAAACGATGGACAGCGTGGTTATTGTTTAATTTATAAATAAATATTTTTATTAAAAAATGACGGACGGCGTCTCTATATATATTAAATAAATAATTATTAATTATACATATATTTACCGCAAAAATCCGCAAAAAAAGCGACGGACTAAGAGATGCCGTCCGTCGCTTTTTGTAAAATAATTTTTAAAATAATTATTTTTATTAAAAAGAGATGGACAGTGTGGCAAATGGCGTCACTTTTTGGAGCGACGCAGTCCGTCATTTTTTCGGTAGTTTTTTAGTAATGTCATAAGGAAAAAGTATTGGATTTTGAACAAGAGGGAGATGGCGTATTGAGGTATCAAGGTAGATTTTGTGTACCAAGGGTGGATGAACTTCAACAGAGGATTATGGAGGAAGCTCATAGCTCCAGATATTCTATCCATCCGGGTTCCACAAAAATGTATCTTGACTTGAGAAAAGTTTATTGGTGGAGTAGTATGAAGAAAGGCATTGCAAAGTTTGTTGCTAAGTGTTCGAATTGCCAACAAGTTAAGGTGGATCATCAAATGCCTGGTGGTATGGCTCAGAATATAGAACTTCCGGAATGTAAGTGGGAGATGATCAATATGGACTTCATCACAGGTTTACCAAGGTCTCGCAGGCAGCTTGATTCTATTTGGGTGATTTTGGATCGAATGATCAAATGAGCCCACTTTTTGCCAGTAAAGACTACCCATACAACATAGGATTATGCTAAGTTGTATATTCAAGAGGTAGTTACACTTCATGGGGTGCCAGTTTCGATTATTTCAGATAGAGGTGCCCTGTTTACTACACAGTTCTGGAAATCTTTTCAGAAAGGCTTGGGTTCAAAGATGAACTTAAGTACTGCTTTTCATCCTCAAGCAGATGGTCAAGCAGTGCGCACTATTCAGACCTTAGAAGATATGTTTAGGACTTGTGTGATTGATTTCAAAGGTAATTGAGATGATCACCTACCTCTTATTAAAATTTACTTACAACAATAGTGATCACTCTAGCATCCAAATGGCAACTTATGAAGCTCTATATGGGAGAAGATGCAGATCTCCTATTGGATCGTTTGAAGTGGGTGAAGGAGGGTTGATAGGACCACACTTAGTTCATCAAGCTATGGAGAAAGTGAAAGCCATTCAAGTGAGGTTAAAAATGGCGCAGAGTAGTCAGAAATCCTACACTGATATTAGGAGAAGGGAGTTAGAGTTTGAAGTAGATGATTGGGTATACTTGAAAGTTTCACCCATGAAGGGTGTTATGAGATTTGGTAAGAAGGGGAAGCTTAGTCCCCGGTATATCGGTCCTTATAGAATATCCAAGAATATTGGCAATGTAGCTTATAAGTTAGAGCTACCACAAGAGTTAGAAGCGGTTCATCCGATATTTCACGTCTCCATGTTGAAAAAGTGCATGGGAGATCCTTCACTTATCATACCAACTGAAGATATTGGTATCAAGGATAGCTTGTCCTATGAGGAGATTCCGGTTCACATTCTAGATATCCAGGTTTTCTAGTTGAGAACCAAGGAAGTAGCATCAATCAAAGTCCTTTGGAGGAATCAGTTTGTTGAGGAAGCTACTTGGGAAGATGAGGAGAATATAAACAAGAGATATCCACATTTCTTTGAGCCCAGAGAAAACAAGACCAAGGTACTATTTCTCTTCTTAGTACTCTTATATTTATATACTTGATGTGTTAAATTTGCTTGTTGGGAGTTTGAACTGAATGTTAGATATTACACCCTTAGCTTAGTAGGAGTAATCTCATTCGAGGACGAATGTTCCCAAGGGGAAGATATTGTAGCATCTCACTATTTGAAAGAACTAGAAAAAAGTTAGAATTGGAAGGAGTCATTTTAGGAAAGAATGAAAAAAAATCTGGAAATTTGCTAAGTTTGAGTTTTTGTCAACTTCAAATGACCATTACTCCTAAGTCAGGATGATTTAGGTGTGCTTCCAGCTACCGTAGGAAATATCTTGGAATTATCTTTCCAATGCCGCCGAGTTTGCGCGATTCTGAGTTTGTTTGATTGAGATATCCCCATTGGAAGTTAGGCTATTTGGATAAGGAAAGTCCAATCCGGATTTTGAAAGGGTAGTTTGGTCTTTTCCTTAACCAATTATTTTATTTCGATTTTAGGAGTTTAATTGGGGTCGAATCAGAATTAGATCAGTTTAGGAAATTGGAATTTCATGATAGGGCTTGGAGAAAAGAGAAAAGACGAGAAAGGAGAAGAAAACTCAAGATTCGTCCATTTCTTGGAGAATTTCGTGCGGATTTTGCCAAGGGTTAATCCCTACGAGGTATGTGAGATCACATAACATTGGGTTAGTTCACCCACGTGCCAATCATGATTCAATTCAGCAAAGTTGTATTGTTTTGAAAGCAAATCTTATGAGTTCTTGATGATAATTCGTTTGAAATCTTGTGGGTTTTTGTTGTTGAAGTTTCTTGAGATTGATTCATGAATTTAGGTGTGCTTTCAAGTAGAATCTTATGTATTTTGAACATATAGTCTATTCTAAGTGTTTGGGAAAAGAAACAAGTGAAATTAGAAGGTTTAGAGTTGAAAAACGAAGGAGGAATTTCGTCGAAAATCTGGGGAAGGGGCTGGGGTGCCGCCCCTCTCAGCACGCCCCAAAACAGCCCCTTAAATATGACCTCAGGGGCGCCGCACCAGCAAGAGCACCCCAAGTCATTCTCTAAAATTTTAGGGCTGGAACCCCGCGCCTCTCAGAGCGCCAGGGAGGCCAGTTCTTCCACCTTTTCCCCCTTCTTTCCATATTAGTTCCTTAGCAACGTACCTATGTTTTCTAGTCAATTTATATACTCTAAGGTACGTCTAAAAATCATGAAATCATCATTAACATGAGATCATGAGCCTTGATCCATACTTCAATTCAAGGGAAGTTAAAAGTTGGGTCAAGAAAAGTTCATAGAGTGTTCCAAAAGTCTTTCACAAATATTTTAACTTTGTTTCAAGACTTAAGCTTTGATTTGAGTAAAGAGTAAGAGTAAAGTTCTTTTTCTTCAAAGATTATACGGGATCTAAGTATTCCCAAGAGTTAAAATGTTTTTAGATTTGAGCAAGAAAGGAAACAACGATTTCCAAGAGAGCATTTAAGCTAAGTTTTGAGTAATTATCTCAAACCAAAGAAGAGTTTTGCTAAGTAGTATTGAGCACCGATATGGGGACGCGAGTTCATAATAACTCAAGTCTCCATAAACCATTTAGCCATCATGGCAAAAGAAGGATCATACTTTTTAGATGATTCCTTAGTGCTTTTTAGCATAGACTAGTGGATCCACTTAGTTAAGGCATTCTATATGATGGCAAAGTAGAGGAACGTTCTGGCAGCGTGGGCAAGACGATGTATCATCACTTAGGCTCATAGTGGTGGCTGTCAGTTAGAGAAAGTCCCACAGTATTATATTACTTTACATGTAAACTGAATTGTTATTGCATTTCTTTAATAAATTGAGTTGCTATTACTGTTTTAAATGCCTTGTATAACTGCAACATTATTGCTGTTTTACTTTGCATTTGAATTGAGTGATTCACTAGTTGAGTAAAGACAAGGAAAGTGTTATTTTATGAATCTTTTCAAGCTTCTGTCTTGTTTAGTATTCCCCTCGCATACTCGTACATTCAATGTACTGATGCCATTTAGCCGAGACACAGGTAACCAGGATTAACATACAGCGCCTCGTTGTTGAGCACTGAGAGTCAGTTGGTAGGCCTCCTTAATTTTCAGAGGGCTCCTTTTGCATTGCTTTAGTACTTTAGTGGTTAGGATTATCGGGGGTCTTGTCCCGACATCCCTCCTTGTTTTAGAGGGTTCATACACAGTTAGTAGTTAAGTTGTCCTTACATTGTATTTTCTTATGTTAAGACTTGAGTTTCCATCTATGGCCAGTTCAATGTTTTGTCCTTAAACATTCTGAGTTTAATTTGAGACAGTTGTTTTATAAGTGTATTTGATCATTATAATAATGCTTAGAGTCTTCCGCAAAGAGTCTAGCCAGGCCAAGGGTTCGCTTGGGGCTAGAAATAGTTCTCGAGTGCCAGTCTCGTCCAGGGTGTAGGTTTAGGGCGTGACAGACACCTCCACCCCCCCGTCCAATATGTGTGTCGGAACTTGACACCTGCTCTTGTCAGCACAATGACAGTCAAAATCACATCGACAAAGAATAGTGTACATAGTAACACTGTAAAGCAACAGTTTCATGGCATGTAATTGTTGATACACATTCATTACATTAGATTCGGTTCATGTTTCCCTATTCACATACATGCGTGCATACAATAGAGCAATTGACAAGCATATTTAACACGACGGAAAGTCAAACCATCACCTACCTCCAAACCAATCCTGAATACTCCTAAGACACTTGAGCCTTCCCTTTCCGTAGTCTTTTAGCTTGTTCTTGGTCTAATACAAGTAATTAATGCAATGGTCAATAAACAAGACCTAATTTATCCGGATTGTAACAAAATATTAACCCAAGGCCAAACCCTTGATCAAAATGCTCAATTAGGGCTTTTGCCACCATTAACTTCAGGCCAACCCCACCCCCCAATGATAATTAATGAGGATTCTAAGTTCTAAGAATCAAAATATGGATTAGGGGAGTAATTAACTTACCTTTAGCACAAGAATTCATGGGAATCTAATAAGAATCTCCTCGGGGTTCTCCCTTAGTTCTTAAGAATGAAGTTTTGTTTAGAATAACATATTTAGGGTTTTCTCCGATTTAAGTCACGACTGTCCCGCTACAGCGGGATCCATCCCACCACAGCGGCCCCGCCCTGGCAGAATTTACCCCGCTCTGGTGGTTTGCATGAACACAGAAACTTGGAATTTGCATTCCAAGCTCCCATTTTGCAACACATCTTCAAACCTTGACGTTCTAAAACTACCCTTTCGCGCCAAGATAAGTTTCGAGAGTTTTACTCTCCCAAATTCGATTTTGTTAGGCCGTACAGTCTCCTTAACGTCTTGGCTATCCACTCACGTGATCAAACTTTTAATTAAATCCTCTATCCATTACCGGATTGCCCTAGACCTCACCTGACTCAGATTTCATCCAAGTCTGGCCTAGGCTAGAAATTTCCAAGATACTACTCAGAAGTTTTCTGGCCCAAATTCCTTCCCCATTGGCTTTTCCATAATGACAGGAACATGTCGTTAGAGGTTTGTTTTGGGAATAGTATCTATCACAGAATTGGGTATGATTCTATTTTGAACTCGAAGTCTTATAAAATTACATTGCCAGTGTGGGATAAGATCGTACCGACTTTTTGGGCGACTCCTTACTTCCTCAAGAAAGCTTATTGGATGGATCCATAGTTATAATTAACATCTTATACCCCAAAAAATATAGGATGACACTTGAAATGTGGGTGAAATGTCGGATCATCACAAGGATCATAGTGATGGTTATCGGCTAGAGAAACTTCCTACAGAGTAAAGTTGTCTACTTTCATATTTCTTATATTGCAAACCTTATTATAAAGTACAAAGAGTTTTCGCTACCCGATTATACATTATTTTGCTTGAATTGTATCTAGTCATCGGTACGGTTATTGTATTACTCATCCATATTACATACTTGAACATTAAGTGTACTAATGTAATTCGACTTGTATCTTTTTATGATGCAGATATAGGTGTTCAGGATCATCAACATACACTCTATTGAGATCACTCGAAACCTCTTGCTAGCTTTTTGGTGAGACCTCTTTTCTTCCGGAGGAACCCATATCTATATTATATTTTAGTGGTATTTTATGTGTCATGAATCTTGTTCTGATGCCTATCTTAAATAATAGAGGCTTCATGGATAGAAAGAGTTACATAATTTTCAGTATTTTTCTCTGATTTTCTATTGAAACTTATCATTTATGTCAAGTATTTGAGACAATGTTTTAAAATTTTCTTCAATGATTTAAATTCTCATCTATTAAAGTTTCTTCGTATTCCATAGATTCATGTCAATCATAGTAAGCCCGCACAAGGGTTCACTTGGGGCAAGCAATGATTTTCGAGTGCCAGCGACATCAAGGGTGTAGGCTCTGGGTGTAACACTAGGAAAGTGATATAATTGATTAGATTGTTTGAATCAATAGATTATCTGGATTCTATGATAACGGTCACTCAACTATTGATGAAAATTTAATAAAGTTGTTTTTTTCTTCTTTTGTTATAAGAAGGTCATTCAACTTTGTGTACGTCTCTTCAGAAGTCACCTTATAAATATTTGAACGAGTAGAATATGATATGAAATTATATTTAATCAATACAAAAAAAAATCAATCTACACTACAATAATAAATGACATGACCTAATCCTAACTCATAACTTAAATTTAAACTTATTATCTCCAAAACAATCATGAGGGAAATTGTAAATTTTGCTCTCACTAAATGTTATGGCATAGTTAAATTTTCTTAATGTAAGTATCGGCGCAGATATTTGGAGTAAATATTTAAATATTGGATAAATTTTAGCACATGACATAGAATGCAAATTTCATATAACATGGTATATTTTATAATCTATTTAATGGATGCATTAATGTGAATGAATATATTTGTTTTTAATATAAGTGTTTATTTATTTTTAATCATAAAAATAAATACTACAATTATAAAGTTTACAAGTTATTTCATGTTTTTATTTATTTGGGTTACGGCTAGGGTTGAATAAGATTGTATTTTATTGATACATGGATTGAAAAAGAAAGAAAGTTCATGTAAACAAAATAAAATTACTTGTCATATTTAATTGATAAAATATTAATAGAGTGCCTTCCAAAGATATATAAACAAACATGGGTGACCTTTTAAATTTGGTACAAGAAAAAACATGACTTTGTTTGATAATTATCATTAGTTGAGTGACCTTTTGAGTTCTTATCTCCTAAATCCCCCCTCCCCCTGTCCTACACACACACAATATTTATGTTTTGCCTATAAAACGTGATCAATGATTTTGTTGAATTTACGACAAATTTTTTTCTAAATATGTGATTATTAAAGATAAAAAAATAATGAAAAAGTAGATTCTATTAATTCTTTTCTATTAATCTAGACATAAATTAACCAAACTGATCAGAACAACTCCTAAAATAGAGTATAAAAAAGAAAACAAGATGATATATCCTAACGGAAAAAAGTGCAGAAATAGTAATTGTAACATCCCAAACATTTCTAAACTAAGGCCCGAATCATTCTTTAATTGCATGTAAAATTGAATCGGGTGATTCTTAAGTTACACATATGTGTAAGGGTCATTTCTTTGGTATTCGAATGGATTTGGATATGACATATGGTCACAAGAACCCCCTAGCACAGAGTTGAGTTGAAAGCTTCATTTCCGATTAAGTTTTGACATAAGATTCTACTTAGGTCAAGTTCAAACGGTCATATCTCCCAGCACATAATTAATTAGGCGGCCTACGACCTATCAAATTAAAGGTCTTTGAGTCCCCTTTCAAACTACGCAAAGTTTGCCTCATTTCATATTCCGAGTAAAAAGTTATGACCGTCTTACTAAAGACTGTCAAACAAGAGTTTTCAGAGACTGTGAACGACGACCCATCCTGTCCGATCGTCGGTACAGCAGTGGGAGTCAATTTTTGGGACCCAAATCCTACGAGCCCAATCGACGGGCCATAGGTGGACTTACGGGCCATCCTTTGGACCCTTAAATTGATTTTTGAGCCTTAAAACTCAATATACAACCCACAGAAGGGATTTACGGACTGTGGATCAAACAACGACCCGTAGAAGGTTTTTTTGTCAATTTTAAGAAGGGTAGTTTAGTCTTTTACCACCCCTTTTAAGCCTAAACCATGAGTTTTGTTTCACCTAATTAAGGTCTAAACTCTGTTAGAACATTATTTTACTTTCTTTATCACTTCAAAGACTTAGAGCAAGGGTTCAAGAGGAGTGAATCTAGGGTTTTCTATCGTTCTTCAAATTTCATCGATTTTGCCAAGAACTTTGTTCTTCCCAAGTATTTAATACTATGATAGTGACGGACTGAGTTCGACCTCACACCCTACATCTACTTTCTGGTAGTTAAAAAACATATAGGGTTACATCCTTAATCTTTATAATTCTTGAGATGAGTTTGCTGTTGAATTTTGAATTGCTATTCCTATTTTTGAGTCGCTATATATTATGCATTGAGATTTTTGAGTTTATTATTCATGTCAATTTTCAGCATGAACCCTATTATGTGAGTATTCATTGAGTCATTGATGAAAATCTTTTTAATCGAACAATTATCTTAAATTGATTTTATGAGAAAGTAAAGAGGACTTTTTGAGGTAAGTTTAAAGGGGCATTCTGAGTAAAGCTTAAGGGAACTATTGATTCCAAAATTTATCATTTTTACATAGAGAAAATAGAATCTCCCAATAGAGTTAAAGTGTATTTTTATATATCACTTATTATGTTAGAGTTCAAAGAATGAGAAAGTATTTTTGAAAAGTTTTAATGATGTCAATCATGTATTTCTTTACATTCAGTTGAGTTTATATCTACATCTATATATAAAAAATACATTTGAACTCTATTGGGCACAAAGTTGTATATCTACATCTATATATATATAGTTGGCACAGAGGCACAAAGCACAAGTTGATGATCAAACTATAAAAAAGTAGCATTTATTTTATAATGGTTCTCGATGAGTTTTTCTACTTTAAAAACGATCCTATTAGGCAAATTATTTATTATATACTTCATTAGTGAGAATGTAACTTCAAACCTTGATGTAAACATAAAGTAAACTACAAAAGGAAATAAATAAATGACTAGGGTACATTAACTATAAGTGGTTTAGAGATTGGAGTATAGATTCACGTGAAACCGCCTATTTCCCTGTGTGTGTAGGATGGGGGATATCTCTCATGCTAAATAACAAACAAGATATGATAAAGCATACCCCTCAAGTGGCTAACAATTTTCTTCGGCAAGACATAATCAAAGGCACCAGACATAAAAAGGTCAACTAGATGTTGAATCATGCAAACGACACAAAATTCGTCCATGTGACTCGCAACAAGAAATGACATTAATCATATAAGGTATAAAAGCCATTCAAAATAGATCATAATATAGGGAAATTGTAAGTTGATACTTACTATCACATGTCAATACATGATCGATTGATGCAAGTAGTTGAAGCAACACTACCGTAAGCATAAAAGATTGCACAACCACATTGAAAAAGCATGTGTTGCCTAAGTTATACATGCCAACTCCCTAAAATCAGAAAATAACATAAGCACAAAAAATAACAAGAGTTAATAGAATGCACACAAGTAACACTTCATTTAACTTAAAAGAAAAATTATTTAATATCGTAATGTAACATTCTTAATCCTAGTAGAGAATGAGCTTTCTCATATGTATGTCATATCCATACAACAGCAATAACAACAACAACAAACTCAGAAAATGTAATCACCCGGTTGATCATTTTTAGAAAGTTTTATGAATTTACCCTTTTTCCAATCCTAATGTGAACCTCGAGTCTTTTATTGATTGAGTTTTAAAATTTGGTTCTAAGCTTTGTGTAAAAAGTTGAGAACTTGGGTGAGTTTGTGATTTTTGAAAGGGTACATAAATTAAAAGTGGTTTTCAGAGTCTTTTGGAGTTTCGAGCGTCGAAACAAAATTGCACCAATTTCATTACTTTCAAAATGTGGAATCTCGTCTATGAGACTTGGCAATTTAAAATTAAGAGTCTTATTGAGGATTTGAGTTCCTAAGTTAGAAAATTATTGAAATTTAGCTTTTGGATTGATTTTGGTCAACATTCGTGGTTCGGATGCTCCGATCAGAATTAGGCGGGTTCCACTGGATTAAGGGGATATTTTAAGCCTAGGTGAGATCTTTACTGATTTTTGAGAGGTCCCTAGCTTGTTTTAGCCTTTTTGGGCACTGTGTTAGTTTCTTGTGGTTTTCAAGGATATCAGGTCAAGGATATTACATCCCAAAAATTTCAAAGCGAAGGCCCGAACCATATTTCATTTGGAACAGACGCCCATAAAATTAAATAGCCAAAATACCGCAGAGATTACATACCACCAAAATTAATGGACTATAGCATACGAAACATAGAAAAATCAGTATTTGCCGTTTTGGGCCTCGTTTGAACTTGAAAATGCCGACGATTGCTCCTTTGAACCAACCCACACATTTAAATATGTCGTCACGATGCCCCAAAAAAAATTCAGCGAAAAATTTGCTAGGATTATGTATCACACAAAATCCATTGACTATAGCACACAAAAATGGAAAAATTTGTATTTCCCATTTCGGGCTTCCTTCGAAATGAAAATGCCAAAGTTTGCCCCTATGAACAAACATGCGCCATTAAATAGGTTGTCATGGACACCCACAAAAAAGTTCAGCCAAAAAACGTCAGGATCACATATCACCCAAAATCTATGGACTATATTACACAAAAATGGAAAATTTGGTGTTTCTCAATTCGGGACTCGTTTCAACTTTAAAATGCAAACGTTTTCCACTTTGAACTAACACGCATCATTAAATAGGTTGTCACGGATGTCCACAAAAAGTTTTTTCCAAAAAAGCGTCGGGACCACATATATATCACCAAAATTTCATGGACCATAGCACATGAAAGATGGAAAATTCTCTATTTCTCATCCTAGGCCTTGTTAGACCTTGAAATTTCCAACGTTTGCTCCTCTAGACAAACGCACACCATTATTAAAGTCATCATGGACGACCATAATAAAGTTTGGCCAAAATACCGTATAGATCACATCTCATCCAAAATCCCGGGAATATAGTAGATGAAAACTAGAAAAATTGGTCTTTCTCATTTAGGGCCTAGTTTGAACTTGAAAATGCCGACTTTTTCCCCTTCGAACCAACACACACCATTAAATAGGCCGTCACAAACACCCACAAAAATATTTGGCCAAAAAATCGTCGGAATGACATATCACCCAAAATCCATGGACTATATAACACACGAAAAATGGAAAAATAGGTATTTCTTGTTCTGAGCCTCGTTTCAACTCAAAAATGTCCATGTTTGACCCTCCAAACCAACGCACTCCATTGAAAAGGACATCACGGACGTCCACAAAAAAAAGTCCAAAAACCATCGGGATCAAATATCACACAAAATTCATGGACTATAGCACACGAAAAATTGAAAAATCAATTTTTCTTATTACATCCCTCATTTGAAGTTGAGAATGCCAACGTTTGCACCTCTGAATCAACGCACGCCATTAAAAAGGTTTTCATGGACTCCCACAAATAATGTTGGAAAAAATACAACATCAATCACATATCACTCAAAATCTATGGAGTAGCACACGAAGAATTGAAAATTCGTTATTTCTCGTTTCGGGCCTTGTTTGAACTTGAAATGTCAATGTTTGCCCCTCTAAACCAACGATCGCCATTAAATAGATTGTCACGAATGCCCAAAACACTTTTTCCTGAAAAATCAGATAAATCACATATCATCCAAAGTTCATGGACAATAGCACACACGAAGAATAGAAAAATCGGTATATCCCATTGCGGACCTCGTTTTAACTTGAAAATACCGACGTTTTCCCATTCGAATCAACGCACACCATAAAATAGGTCATCACGGACACCCACCAAAATTTCTTCAAAAAAAACACTAGAACAATGCACGCCATTTATAAGGTCGTCACGGACGCTCACAAAAACTTTAGCAGAATACCGTATGGATCTCATATAACCCAAAATTCATGGACTGTATCTCACGAAAAATGAAAAAAATGGTATTTTCCATTTTAGGCCTTGTTTGACCTCAAAAATATCAACATTTGCCCCTCCAAACAAACACACGCCATAAAATTGGAATTCATGGACGCCCAAAAAATATTCGACCAAAATTTTCCAGGATCACATATCACCCAAAATTCATGGACTATAGCACACGAAAAATGGAAAAATTGATATTTCCCATTTCGGAACTCGTTTAACCATGAAAGTGTTGACGTCTACACCTCCGAACCAATGCACTCCATTAACTAGTTCATCACGGATTCCCATAAAAATTTCTGCCAAAAACCGCCGGGATCACATATCACCGAAAATTCATGGACTGTAGCACACGAAGAATGAAAAATTCGTTATTTCTCAATCCAGGAATCATTAGAACTTGAAAATTCCAATTTTTCTCCTTTGAACCAACGTACGCCATTAATAAGGTTGTCACAGAAGACCAAAAAATATTTCAGCCAAAATACTGAACGGATCACATATCACCCAAAACCCATGGAGTAGAGCACATCAAAAATGGAAAATTGGTATTTCTCTTTTTTTGAGGACTGTTTGAATTTGAAAATGCCTACATTTTCCCCTTCGAACAATCTCACTCGTTTAATTAGGTCGTCATGGACGCCCACAAAAAGTTTGAACGAAAAATCATCTTGAACACATTTCACAAAAAATTCATGGACTTTATTATAAGAAAAATGGAAAAATTGGTATTTCGTGTTTCAGCCCTCATTTGAACTTTAAAATGACGATGAATGCCTCTCAAGAACAATGCACGCCATTTATAAGGTCGTCACGGACGCTCACAAAAACTTTAGCAGAATACCGTATGGATCTCATATAACCCAAAATTCATGGACTGTATCTCACGAAAAATGAAAAAAATGGTATTTTCCATTTTAGGCCTTGTTTGACCTCAAAAATATCAACATTTGCCCCTCCAAACAAACACACGCCATAAAATTGGAATTCATGGACGCCCAAAAAATATTCGACCAAAATTTTCCAGGATCAGATATCACCCAAAATTCATGGACTATAGCACATAAAAATGGAAAAAAATGGTATTTCCCATTACGGGCATTGTTTGAACTCGAAAATGCCAACGTTTACCCCTCTGAACCAACACACGCCATTATATAGGTCGTCATGAACGTCCACAAAACATTTTAGCGAAAAAACCACCGGGAACACATATCACCCAAAATGCATGGACTATTGCACTTGAAAAATGCAAAAAATGGTATTTCTCGTTCCAGGCCTCGTTTGAACTTGAAAATGACGTTTTCCCTTCCGGACTAACGTATGCCATTAATTTGAACGTCATGGACGCCCACAATTAATTTGGCCAAATTACTGCACAGATCTCATATCACCCAAAATCCATGGGCTATAGTACAAGAAAAATGGAAAAATTGATATTTCCCTTTTCCGGCCTCGTTTGAACTTGAAAATGTCGTTGTTTGCCTGTCCTAACCATGCACGCCATCAAAGAGGTTTTCACGCACACCCAAAAAAAATTGGCCAAAAAACCGTTGGGATCACATATCACAAAAAAATCATGGACTATTGTACACGAAAAATGGAAAAATCAAAATTTTCCGTTCCGAGGCTCGTTTGATCTTGAAATGCTAACGTTTGCCCCTCTATTTTTCTTAAACTTTAGTATTTACTAATGAAAAATTGAAATTATTTTTTCTGATGTCATTGGTTTTCAGAGCTTCATGATCAGGTGAACTTTGTAGATTCTCTGCAATAGCTTTTTCCATTAAGATGTAAAAAACACTACACCAAAAGATAGAGAGAAATCAAGAATGAAGGTATGAGATATCCAGGTTTATAAAGGGTTTTTGGTATATAAAATTTTGTGAAAAATTCAAATAGCATAAAATGTGAAGAATGTTATAAAATTAAAGCAAAAGAAAAACAAGAAATATAGAGGATAAGAATAATATAAATAAAGAGACAAGCAATGAGAGCTTTTCTTATTCTTCCAAGTATTCAACTGTTCCCCTATTCTTAAATGTATCAACTATGAATTCGAATGCCTTTATTTATGGTATTACGTAAAGGCATACAAAAAGGTTAGTCATAAACATTACAATATCCATGAAAGTTGTGGAGACATTAACCATGTAGGTTATGGAGGAATATCATGGGTGAAGGTTATGGAGGTGTGGGAGTTACTATAAAATTTAATAATCTAAATGTAAGTTGATAAAAATGATAAGAACGTCTCCTAAAATAGAGTATAGATGTCACGCCCCGAGCCTACACCCTGGACGCGGCTGGAACTTGAGAACCATTGTTGTCCCTAAGCGAACTCTTGGCCAAGCTCAACTCTCAGCAGAAGACTTACTCATAATAGATAAACTCAAAAGTAGAAACTTTAACTCAAATGTCTCAAAATGATAAACTCAGAAATATATAAGAACATTCAACTGACAAAAAGAAGTCAACTTGTCACGACCCAGACTGTCGTGATTGACACCCACATTAACCCTCCGGTGGGAGAACCATTACTACTAACCAACTAATCTCAAAACTAAATAAAAAATAAGGCATTTAAAGATACGCAAGAAGGTTTAAATGTAGAATTAAAGTAGAGTTCCCATAAACTCCAAAATATCTAACAACGACTAACAACCATTGCGGATATACTCCCTAGAACTTGAAAGTCAATGTACCAAAACTCTAGCAAGGAACCATAAGTCTAAAGAAACTGGGTACAACCCAATTAAACATACGAATTTCTAAAGAACTAATCTAAGTACGAATCAGATGGATTGAGAAAAAGTAGAACTCATGGTAGCCTAGAAGAACTGGCTCACCCTTGAATTCGAATCGATCACTGGTCTTCTAAACGAGTTCTGTCAGTAGCCGCCTGAAGATGCCATGTACTCAATAAAGAAAGAGCTAGTGCAGTATCAATACACAACCACAATGTTGGTAGGATCACACAGCTATTCCAATAAGTGAAACATAAACAAATAACCACAACATAATAAAACAGGCATATACTGAACATAAACAAAATCAGTCAACATCTCAGGATCAACGAACAATTCCACATTCTCAATAATGCATTTATATGATAAGTCAATGGTCCTCTCATAGAACCCACACCCAAACTGTTAGTGTGCCAGTATGTGGTACTCGATCCAAGTTAGTGTGCCGGACGTTACACCTGATCCCATATATGCATCGAAAAATGGCACCCGATCCAAGCTAGTGTGTTGTAACGTAACACCTGATCCATTCAACAAGCCACAATCACAATCACAATGCACTTTCTCCATAGCTTATTGAACCAAGTCTAGTCCTATCAACCCAACTTCACCAACCTCAAACCATCGAAAAAGAAATCTACATATTCTCCAATAGAGAGCCTCAAAATGAGCCATCTAGATATTAGAGTGATAATTGTTGTTGTAAGTAAACTCAATGAGAGGTAAGTGATCATCCTAATTACCTTTGAAATCTGTCACACACGCCCTCAACATACCCTCTAAAGTATTAATCGTGCACTCTGGTTGACCATCAGTCTGAGGATGGAAAGTAGTACTCAAATTTATATTCAAACCCAAACCTTTCTGGAAAGACTTCAAGAATTGTGTGGTGAATTGCACACCTCTATCTGAATTGATGGACACCAGAACTCCATGAAGTCTGACTATCTCTTGAATATATACTTTGGCATAACCCTCTGCTGAAAAGGTAGTCTTTACCGGCAAAAAGTGGGTTGATTTAGTCATCCAATCTACAATCACCCAAATCGAATCATGGTGTCTGCGAGACCGCGACAAATAAGTAATAAAGTCCATGTTGATCATCTCCCACTTCCATTCCGGAATATCTATATTATGAGCCATACCACCGGGCCTTTAGTGCTCTACCTTTACCTGTTGACAATTCGGGCACTTAGCAACGAACTCTATAACACACTTCTTTATACAACTCCACTAATAGACTTCTCTTAAGTTTTGATACATCTTTGTGGAACCAGGATGGATCGAATATCTGGAGCTATAAGCCTTCTCTACGATCCTCTCTTGGAGTTCATCCACCCTTGGTACACACAACCTACCTTGATACCTCAATACACCATCTCCCCCTTGTTCAAAAGCCATCACTTGCTGATTATAAACATTTGCCTGAAATTCAAGCAAAACAGGTTCTTGGTCTTGTATCTCTTGCACTTCGGACACTAGCGATGATTCAGCCCCATTCATCACCACTACTCTACCTTAATTGGAATGTAACAAACAGACTCCTAAGCGTGCAAGTGCGTGCACATCTTTGGCTAAATCTTTCTTGCCTTTCTGAACAAGGGAAGTATTACCCATAAAAACATGTTCAAAGTATCAGCAACAACCTGGGTGATAGAGAATACTCATGTCATAATCTTTGAGTAACTCCAATGACCTCTTATGTCTGAGATTAAGCTCTTTCTGACCGAATACATACAGAGGACTCTTATGATCGGTGAACACATCAACATGTACACCATAGAGATAGTGATGCCATATTTTCAAAGCAAATACTACAGTAGCCAACTCTAGAAAATAGGTTGGATAATTCTTCTCGTGAATCTTAAGCTGTTTGGAGGCATAAGCTATAACTTTGTCATTCTGCATAAATACACAACCCAGTCCAACTCTGGGCTCATTACAAAACACAACAAAGCCTTGTGTAACCTCTGGTATGGGTAACACTTGGGTAGTAGTAAACCTAGTTTTCCATTACTGGAAGCTTTTCTCACAAGCTTCAGACCATTGAAACTTTCTTAACTTCTGAGTCGACCTTATCAAGGGGAATGAGGTAGAAAAAACCCCTCGACAAACCTCCTACAATAACAAGCTAATCCCAAGAAACTCCTAATATCAGTCGAAGATATGGGTCTATTTATGTTCGGCATTGCCTCAATCTTTTGAGTATCAACTTGAGCTCCGTCAGTAGAAACAATGTTCCCCAAGAATGCCATAGACTAACACAAAAACTCACACTTAGAGAATTTGGCATACCACTATATATCCTTGAGTGTTTGGAGAACTATTCTGAGATTACTAGCATGACCCTCCTCACTCCTCAAATAAATTAGAATGTCATTCATGAATACGATATCAAAAATATCAAGATAAGGCTTCAATACTCTGTTCATAAGATCCATGAACACGGCAGGAGCATTAGTTAAAACAGATGACATGACAAGAAACTTATACTGACCATAATGGGTCCTGAATGTAGTCTTAGGGATGTCACTTTCTCTTACTCTCAACTGATGATAGCTATATCTGAGGTCTATCTTAGGAAAATAAGTGGCACCCTGAAGTTGATAAAAAAGATCATCGATCCTCGAAAGGGGATGCATATTCTTTATGGGTACCTTGTTCAATTGGCGGTAATCAATTCACATCCTAAGTGAACCATCTTTCTTCCTCACAAATAAGACCAGAGCGCCCTAAGGAGAGACACTTGGTCGAATAAAACCTTTATCAAGGAGATCTTTCAACTAATTTTCTAACTTTTTGAACTCAGTTGGAGCCATTCTATATGGTGGAATAGAAATAGTTAGAGTATCAGGAAGAATATCTATAGCAAAGTCTATATCTCTCAGGAAGAAATCTGGAAAATCATCTGTAAAGACTTCTATAAACTCACTAACAAATGGAACTAACTAAATATGTGGTGTCTCAACACTAGAGTCATTAACTCGGACTAAGTGATAGAATCACCCCTTGGAAACTAACTTTATCACCTTAAGGTATGAAATAAAATGACCCTTAGGTAGTCCTGAACTACTCCTCCACTCTATAATTGGTTCATCAGGAAACTGGAACTTAACTACTTGAGTTCTACAATCAACTGAGGCATAATAGGCATGAAGCCAATCCATACCTAGAATAACATCAAAGTCCACCATATCTAGCTCAACTAAGTCAGCTATTGTGTCCTTGTGATTGATAGAAGTGACACAATCACAATAAATTCTCTCAACTAGAATAAACTCAAACAACATGTGTGGAAACACTGAAGGGCTTAAGAAGTTTCTATGAAGAATATCAAAATTCATAGCAATATATGGAGTCACAAAAGATAGACACACACCTGGAAGAAGCAATGCATATACATCAAAAGTAAAGACTTTGATCATACCAGTGACAAAATCAAGCGAATTCTCTTGCTCTTGGCGGCTGTGATAGCATATAGATGGTCTGCTCCTCCGCCTGTCTTCCTTTAGGTGTAGCTATGTCTGGTGGAGCCGCTGAAGAAGGTTGGGCTCTATTGCCCCCATTACCACCTCCCTTCTTATTCTTAGGGCACTCTCTCATGAAGTGACCTTCTTGACCACACTTGAAGCAATAGTGGAACAATCATGAAACACTCTTTGGCGGTTCCTACCATATTTAGCACATTCAGGAGTCCAATTACCTATTTGTGCCACACTACGTTGAGACTGTGCAGGTCTAGCTCTGAAGTTCTTAAAATTATGATTCTTGAATTCAGCTATGTTCTTTGGTGCAGGTGCACAAGCATACGATGGATCATGTCTATTTTACTTTTGTTGAAAGGATGACCGGTTCGCATTACCCTTTTGTTGCACGCACTCATTACTTGTAGTCTTAGCTTTCTTGTTCCAAAACACTTATTTATCTCTCATATTATCCTCCTCAACCTATTGCATATGGATCATAAGCCTTTCTATATCTATGTCGCCTATCAACATAGCAGCCTTACCCTCTTTACTTGTGTCACGCCCCGAGGCTACCCCCTTGACGTAAACACGGGATCTAGGATCACGAGTGACCCCAAACTAACCCCGAGCTAGCATATCATAAGCATACTAAGATAAACTGGGATAAGAAATATTATGTGGAAGCTTAAAACCATAATTAACTAAAATGATGGGGAATACCCAATACTCTCTGAATATAAAAGACTATGAGTTTAATAACAACTAGAATATCAAACTCAAAACTAAAACTGAATCTAACTATGTCTGAATAAAAGCCTCTAACTGACTAGAGATGTTGAGACATGCCCCATCTAACTCTAGCAAAATTGAAATGAAAGACTGAATAAATAAGAAACATGTCTATCATCTTTGAAGAATGAGGACTCACCAATGATACTGCTGAATACGGATCGGGAATCAAACAACACGTGATCTGAATGCTGAGGACCTGAACCTACATCACGAGAATATGTAGCGCAGAGTATGCGTCAGTACTTGAAAGGTACTGAGCATGCAGGATAGGATAAAATTGAACAAATATATATAACTAAACAAGCATATTGAGCAATGATATAATATTAACCTGATGAAGATGTTGAAATATACTGAATATAACTAAACTAAATGGAAGGACCAAGTACATCAAATGCAGAAACTAAATACTGATATATAACTGAATAACCTGAGCAAATGCACTAGAGTCTGGCTGTGGGAGCTACTATTGACCGACATAAAACCACATGAGCTAACTGTGGAGTCTGATGTGTACGCCTCATCGAGAGGACCCAATAAACCTTGCCAGGGTTATAAAGGCATGACTGGCGTGATCACTAAATATAATGCCTACAGAGGGGACTATAAACCTACGGGGCACATGGTTCTGGGACTATAAGGGTGACTGACCCTAGTCCAACTCAGTATTAAGTCTACTCCTAACTGTACATGTGAATAATGTAACATGACTGAAAAATATTGGATAGATCAATATTCGGACATGCTAAATGTAAATGCAACATTAAGGTACTGATAATGAAACATTCTAAACTGGAGCATGTATATCTGTAATAACTGACCTAGAAAGTGTAATTCATGAACTAAACGAATCTACACAGCTAGGGTTCTGACTTCATGCAAGGATTAAGCAACATGGTTACAAAAACATGATAATCTGATTTGGAATACTCTAACAGCTAAATCACAATAATTATCTGAAGTTCTAGCAGCCTTCGGTCTAAGAAATATTTAGGGAATCAAGTTCTAACTGAAATCTAGAGACATAATGGGTGAAAGGAACCCACTAGTGAAATCCCACATACCTGGTGAAGAATTCCATGGAGAAATCTTTCGATTTCGTGGCTGGAACTAAGGAAAACTTGTTGCTTTATTGGAGAGGGTTTAGTCGACTGTTTCTTTTCCTTTTGCTCTAGTTTGATCGATTTTTGAAGAATGAATTGATTAGGTTAAGTGTTGATTAAGTTACTAGCCTCAAACTGACCAAAACTACTTAGTTTAGGGGTTACACGACATAGTTTAGGGACCCAACGCATAGGAAAAGACCAAACGACCCCTGACTTAAAAGATGTCGGGGCCACCGACAGGCCTGAGAGACGGACCGTGGACTGATAGATGGTCCTTCATGTCAGCCATCGATTGGCTTCAAAGACTGGGTTCTGGGGGGGCGGCCTGAACCACTGCCTACACCAGAGACTGTGGTCTGACCTCGGTCCGTAGGTCAAGACTTAGCTGAATTTTTCTGGGGTTTTGGGAGGGGGTTGCAGGTGGCCAACCACGGACCCCACCTATGGTCCGTTGGTGGCGCCTGCAACTTCTAAAAATCTATATTTTGTCTCTTCTAGAATCTAGGGTGTTACATTATCTCCCCTTTGGGAACATCATCCTCAAATGAAGACTAAACTAGCTGAACAGGGAGGGAAAGAGTTGCAATCCGTACGACTAAGTACTAAAAAGCTGACTAAACTGGGTTCCAAGAACATGCAAATATGTTGAAAATGCAAGTATAACTGATGGAACATGATTCTAAGAATGAATTTACGCAAGAGTAACTGAAAGACTGGAGAGGAACTATTACCTCAAGCGAGAATGGAATAGGAAGGAAAGAGATGAGGATACTTGGCCTTCATGGCTACTTCTGCTTCCCAAGTAGCTCTGGAATGGAATAGGAAGGAAAGAGATGAGGATACTTGGCCTTCATGGCTACTTCTACTTCCCAAGTAGCTCACTCTACTGACTGACTCCTCCACAAAACCTTAACTGAAGCGATTTCTTTATTTCTCAACCTTCAAACCCAACGATCAAGAATTTCCATTGGCACCTCCTGATATGTGAGACTATCATTCAGATCCACACTCTCTAATGGTACTATGGATGCTGGATCACCCACACACTTTTTCAACAAGGAGATGTTAAATACTGAATGGACTGCAACTAGTTCTGCTGGCAACTCTAACTCATAAACCACTTTACCAACCCTTTTCAATAGCTTGTAAGGACCTACATATCTGGGACTGAGCTTCCCTTTCTTTCCAAATCTCATCACCGACTTCCTAGGTGATACTTTCAAGAAAACCCAATCATCAAATTGGAACTCCAAGTCCCTTCTCCTTACATCTACGTAGGACTTTTGACGACTCTGGGCTTTCTTAAGTCTATCCTTGATAAGCTAAACCTTTTCCATAGCCTCATGAACCGAATATGGCCCTATCAAGGCTGCTTCACCTACCTCAAACCAACCAACTGGATATCTGCACCTACGCCCATATAATGCCTCATAAGGGGCCATCTAAATACTAGAATGGTAGCTATTATTATAGGCAAACTCTATAAGAGGAAGGTGATCATCCCAAATACCCTTGAAGTTGATCACAGAAGCTCTCAACATGTCCTCTAAGGTCTGAATGGTATGCTCTGCCTCACCATCCGTCTGTGGATGAAATGATGTGCTAAGATTTAATTGAGTACCAAGACCTTTCTGAAATGATTTCCAGAAATGAGAGGTAACTGAGGACCTCTATCTGAAATGATACACAAGGGAACCCCATGCAACCTGACTATATAATTAATGTAAAGCTTGGCATAGTCCTCCACCGAATATGTAGTCTTAACAGCCAAAAAGTGAGCAGACTTAGTGACTCTGTCTACTATTACCCAAATGTAGTCATGTTGTCTACGAGTACGAGGTAAAATCTGTAATGAAGTCCGTGTTGATCACTTCCCACTTCCATGTAGGAATGTTAATCTCCTGAATCATACCTCCTCGTCTCTGATGTTCTACCTTCACCTATTGATTATTAGGGCACTTAGCCACAAAATCTGCTATATCCCTCTTCATGCCGTTTCACCAAAAGACTTTTTGCAGATCACGGTACATCGTAGTGGCCCCTGGATGAATAGAATACCCAGAGGTATGGGGTTCTGAAAGGATCTGCTTTCTCAACTCACCCACTTTAGGGACACATAAACGACCTTGGTAGCGAAGCACACCATCTCCCCCTTGGAAGAAAACCTCAACTTTCTACGGATGAACTGCACCTTTCAATTGAGGTAATATAGGATCACTGTCTTGCTTTTCCTTAACCTCCGCTAGAAATGAAGATTTTGACCCATTATGAACTGTTACACCATCATCTGTTATGTTATAAGGCAAACTCCTAAGCGAGAATACCGGTGAACATCTTTTGCGAATTCCTTCCTTTCTTCCTCAATATGTGCTACACTACCCATAAATAGTCTACTAAAAGCATCAGCTACTACATTGGCTTTACCAGGATGCTAAAGGACATTCATATCATAGTCCTTGAAGAATTCAAGCCATTTCCTCTAGCGAAGATTCAACTCTTTCAGGGTGAACACATACAGAAGGCTCTTATGGTCTCTGAACACATCTATGAGAACACCATACAAGTAATGTCTCCAAATCAATAGGGAAAATACTATGGCTGCAAGCTCGAGGTGATGAGTTGGATAGTTCTTCTCATGCACTTTAAGTTTTCTAGGAGCATAAGCTATAATGTTCCCTCGTTGCATCAACACACATCCTAGGTCGACTCTTGATGCATCACAATAGATCACATAACCGTCTGAACCCTCTAGTATAGTCAAAACAGGAGTTGTAGTTAACCTAGTATTGAGTTCTAAAAAGCTCTTCTCACACTCATCTGACCACTAAAACTTAACCTTCTTCTGAGTCAACTTAGTCAATGGAGAAGCTATGGATGAAAATCCTTCCACAAACCTTCTCTAATAACATGCCAAACCCAAGAAACTTCTCATATCTTTAGGTGAGGTGGGTCTGGGCCACTGTTTTATTGCCTCTATTTTCTAAGAATCTACTCGGATCCCTTCACTAGACACTATATGCCCAAGAAAAGCAACTGATTGTAACCAAAACTCATATTTGCTAAACTTAGCAAATAACTGATGCTCTTTGAGAGTTTGTAGGATAACCCTCAAATGAGTCGCATGTTCTTACACATTCCTAGAGTAAATAAGGATATCATCAATAAAGATGATAATGAACAAGTCCAAATACTGCTTAAACACCCTATTCATCAAATCCATGAAAGCTGCAGTAGCATTGGTTAATTTAAATGACAAAACTACAAATCCATAATGACCACACCAAGTTCTGAAGGTTGTTTTTGTGATGTCACTATCTCTGACTCTAACCTGATGATAATCGGATCTGAGGTCTATTTTCAAAAAATGACTAACACCCTAAAGTTGGTCGAACAAGTCATCAATCTTGGGAATAAGGTACTTATTCTTGATTGTGACTTTGTTCAAGTGCGTATAGTCAATGCACATCCTGAGAGACCATCTTTATTTTTAACATAAAACACTGGTGCACCCCATGGAAAAATACTGGGTCTGATGAAGCCCTTATCTAGAAGGTCTTTCAAGTGCTCTTTCACTTCCTTAAGCTCGGCTGGAGCCATTCTGTAAGGAGGAATATAAATAGGATGGGTAGCTAGAAGTAGATCTATTCCGAAGTCGATTTCCCTTTTAGGAGGAAATCCAGGAAGATCTTTTGGAAACACTTCTGGAAACTCATTTACTACTGGTACTGACTCAAGAGCTGGGGTTTCAGAGCTTGAATCCTTAAGCCAAACTAGGTGATAGAGATAACCTTTAGATATCATCTTTTTGGCCTTAAGGTAGTAAATGAATCGACCCATAGGAACTGATCTACTACCCATTCATTCTAAGACCGTTCACTAGGAAATTGAAAACGAGTGATCCTAGTTCTACAATCGACTGAGGCATCACATGAATGTAACCAATCCATGCCTAGAATGATATCAAAGTCTACCATTACTAACATTACAAGATCTGCTAAAGTGGCTTTTTGAGAGACTGTGACAGGGAAATTTTTGTATACCCGTCTAGCTATAACTGGATCACCAACTCGAGTAGAGAATGATAAGGTTTTGAAAAAATTTCTTGACTGGCACCGACATTCACTGCTATATATGGAGTTACAAAGGAAAGAGTAGCCCCTGGAACTAACAGATCATAAACATCTAAATGAAAGACTAGTAATGTACCAGTAACCACATCAGGAAAATCTTCCTGATCCTGGCGAGCCTGGAGAGCTTACAACCTGTTTTGGCGCTGACCGCCACCTGTACCAGATGAAGTATCCTGCTGAGTTGAGTGACCTGCTGAAGCTGTAGACTGGGCCCTATTAGTGCTACCTCCTTGTCCCTGTTTAGAAGAAGGGAAATCTCTCAATCTGTGACAAGTTTGATCACAACTAAAACATCCTTTCTTGCCTTTAAGACACTCATCCGAATGGTTCTTACCACACTTTGGATAAGTTAGGTAGGTCCCGTTAGCTGAAACACTCCCCTGAGACTTAGAGCCTGATGCCCTACCTTTCGGATCCTGTCAAAACCTGGGGGATGGAGCACTAGCTGATGAAGGTGCTGGAGCTGAACACCTTTGCTGAAACTGCGAACAATTTCCACTACCAAATTTCTGCTGAGAGTACTCATAGTTGCATGTTCTAGCCTTCTAGTTGTCCTTATCATGTTCCCTAAGCTTATCTCCCTCAACTTGCTGAGCATGAGTCATTAGCCTAGAGATACTCATATCCTCCAACAACATAGCATTTTTGCACTCTGTCTTTACCAAGTCAGATACCCCAAATAGGACCTTACTCATTTGTGCCTTGGGATCGGCAAACATATGTGGAGCATACCTAGAGAGCTGGGTAAACTTAAGTCTGTACTCTTGGGCTGACATAGAACCTTGTCTCAAATTCATGAATTCCTGAACCTTAGCATCCCTCAATTATCAAGGCAAGAACCTGTCCAGAAAAGCTCCGGTAAAATACTCCCAAGTCACAGGAGCTACATTCTCACCCCTGTTTTCTTTCTATTGAGTGAACCAAATGGGAGCTACATCCTTGAGCTGGTATGACGTCAACTCTACCCTATCATTTCCAGTCACTTGTATCACTCTAAAGATCTTCTTGACCTCATCAATTAAGTTTTGGGGGTCTTGACCAACTTGCAACCCTAGAAACTCAGGCGGACTCATCCTAACAAAATCATAAACCCTAGCTACCACTAATCCACCACTAGGATTTGCAGGAACTGGAACCTGCAAATTGTTCTGGTTGGCTACACTCTGGGCCAAAAGCTAAATAGCATTCCGAAACTTTGCGTTCAAAATCTCATGGTCGGGGACTGGAGGTACTGCATCAGCGTTGTGGCCATTAGTGTTCCTTGCATAATCTGTACGAGGAGGCATGATCTGTAACACAAAATCTCGAGTTAGAAATGAGATCATACCCACGCACGATAAGAATAACAAGAAGGTGAAGTTTTTCCTAAAACACTTCGTAGCATCCCCCTCATAGATGTGGCGCTCTTCACACTCATGAAAGGGATTCTACTTAGTGCGGCTTTTCAGACATCCTAGGAATCTTAAACCTAAAGCTCCAATACAAAGTTTGTCACTCCCCAAGGCTTACCCCCTTGACGTAAACATGGGATCTAGGATCACGAGTGACCCCAAGCTAACCCTGAGCTGGCATATCATAAGAATACTAAGATAAACTGGGATAAGAAATACTGTGCGGAAGCTTAAAACCATAATTAACTGAAATGATAGGGAATATCCAATACTGTCTGAATATAAAAGACTATGTGAATATAAAAGACTATGAGTTTAATAACAACTAAAAGATCAAACTCTAAACTAGAATTGAATCTAACTATGTCTGAATAAAACCCTTTAACTGACTAGAGATGCTGGGATATGCCCCCAGCTAACTCTAGCAAAACTTCAACTGAAATGAAAGACTGGACAAATAAGAAACATGTCTATCATCCTCTAAGAATAAGGACACACAAATGATACTATTGAATATGGATCGGGAACCGATCTACACATGATCTGAATGTTGAGGACCTGAACCTACATCACGAGAAGATGTAGCGCGGAGTATATGACAGTACTTGAAAGGTACTGAGCATGCAGGATAGGATAAAGTTGTACAAAACTATATAACTGAACAAGTATATTGAGCGATGATATAATATGAACATGATAAAGATGTTGAAATATACTGAATATAACTAAACTGAATGCAATGACCAAGTACATGAAATACTAAAACTGAATATTGATATATAACTGAATAACCTAGTCAAATGCACTAGAGTCTGACTGTGGGAGCTACTATTAACCGACATAAAACCATGTGAGCTAACCGTGGAGTCCAATGTATACGCCCCATCAAGAGGACCTAATATACCATGGCAGGAGTACAAAGGCATGACTGACGTGATCACTAAATATAATGCCCACAGAGGGGACTTATATACTTACGGGGTACGTAGTTCTTGGACTATGAGGGTGACTGACCCTAGTCCAACTCAGTATTAAGTCTACCCTAGTCCAATTCTGCGGAGGGGGTTGCAGGTGGTCAACCGCAGACCCCACATACGGTCCGTGGGTCAACCTACAGTCCGTAGGTGGCGCCTTCAACTTCTGAAAATTTGTATTTTGCCTCTTTTAGAATCTGGGATGTTACAGCTTGATAGACGAGACAACCTAGACACAAAGAAGCTCATCCTGCTCCTCATATCAGCAACCAACTGTGGAGCATAGTGGGACAGTTGAGTGAACTTGAGGCTATACTCATGCACAATCATGAATTCCTACTTAAGAGTGAGGAACTCTCTTACCTTTGCTTCTCTCAGTTTACAGGAAAGAAATCCCCCATGAAGGCACTCTTGAACGCAGCCCAACTCACAATTGGTGCCTCTTCACCTCTACTCTTCTTCCATTGATCGTACCAGATCCTAGTGACACCTTTGAGTTAGTATGCAACCAACTCCACTCGATCAGCATCAGCAACATGCATCACTTCAAACACATTCTAAAACTCTTCCACAATGTTATCCAGATCCTCAGTGACACTTGAACCGGTGAAGTCTAGAAGGTTAATTCTCAAACTTACAAATTCTAGATGTATCAGCCACATCCTATCGATTCCATTTTTTTTTCTAGTTTGGTTTTGTCACCACTTGACTCAACATCTGGATAGTATTCCGTAACTCAACATTAGTGACCTCTCCTTGGGGTTGCACTTCTAGTGCATTGGGTACCACTTGATCTTGGGGATCAACATTCCTCCTAGCAGGATGACCTCGAACAACTCTTCGTGGACGAATGATCTGAAAGATACACGCAAGCACAAATTAGAAAGAAACTTTATAGAGTTGAACTCTAACACACGAAAAGAGTAGGAAATAAGGGAATTGTTTCCTCAATGTCACAGCCTCCTAATTATAGATTTGGCGCGCTTCACACCGCTAACTAGGAATCCAAAGACATGGCTTCATAGACACCCTAAGATTCTTGAACTCTAGGCTTTGATACCAAGTTTATCATGCCTCGAGCCTACACCTTGGACGCGACTGGCACTCAATACCCATTGTTGTCCCCAAACGAACCCTTGGTATGGTTGAACTCGCAGCGGAAGACTTACTCATAATAGATAAACTGAAAAGTACAAACTTTAACTCAAATGTCTCAAAATGATAAACTCAGAAATGTATAAGAACATTCAACTGGAAAAAAGAAGGCAACTCGAGTCTCAAACATTAAAAATGGAAATGAAACAGACTCATTAACTACTACTATCTATCTATGAAGCCTCTAATACTATGAGGGATGTCGATACAAGTCCCCCTATCATCCTAACAAAACTGAAATAACAGAAATAAATAAGGGATCCTCCGAAAGCAATGAGGCTCACCAAACAACTCTGGAACTGCAATTGGTATCAATGAAGCGCTTGCTGATTACCCTGATCTTCTGTATATGCATCATGAAATTATGCAGGCCAAATAACATCAGTACATTGAATGTACGAGCATGCAAAAGGAAATCTAAAGCATAACATAACCTTGAGATGGAAGGAAAGGAACATACTTACCTCATATCAACTCAACCCAACCTCAACTCAAGGAATATTCAAGGAATAATCAAGGATATTTAAAATTTCCTTATCTCAGAAGTACTCAAGGATACTCAAACTCAGGGATGCTCAACTCAGTTCAATATAAAGCAATAATAAAGATGCATTATAAAAAAAAGCTTTTAAAACAGTAGATAATAGCTCAAAGTATTTAAAAATACAATGATAACTCAATTTGTATGTAAAGATACAAAATAACTCAAGTTGGGAGATTATCTAACCGACAACCATCACTATGAGCTATGTGATGATACAACATCTCGCCCACACTGCCAGAATTATTCTCTACCTTGCCGGAGTATAAGACATCCTCAACTAAGTGGATCCACTAAGTTATGCTTAAAAAGCAATAAGGAAATGAAACAGACTCATTAACTACTACTATCTATCTATGAAGCCTCTAATACAATGAGGGATGTCGGTACAAGTTCCCCTATCATCCTAACAAAACTGAAATAACAGAAATAAATAAGGGATCCTCCGAAAGCAATGAGGCTCACCAAATAGTAGAATTGAATGGTTTCTTCCAAACTCTCTTAGATTCGAATACCCAACCATAGTAAATGGAAATACACTCATAATCAACCCTCAAACTCCTAACATTCATCTCAAGAACTCATCAAAACCTCAATAATAAAGATTTATGAATGAAACTTCAAGAACTAATCAAGAATTTCAATTCATGGATTATCATGGAAACAATTAACTCAAGAAAGTCATGATTGGGGTGAGGGTGAATATACCCATCACTATGAACAACTTACGTACCTCTGTGGGATCAAACCCTTGGCGAAATTCCTTGATAAATCTCAAGAATCTTGACGAACACCTTGAATCTTTCCTATTTTCTCCTCTAGAACTCCTCTCAAAACCCTAAGCGTATTTTAGGATTGTGAAAACGAACCAAATCAGTTTAGACCCCCAAATATTACTAAAAACGCTCAAAGCTTATGGGGTAAGGAAAAGACTAAAATACCACTCATTAATTTGGGTAACTTTCCTTAATTGAACAGGCTGAACTCAAACGGGCATATCTCCCTCATCCGAACTTAGATTTTAGCAAACTCAACGGTGTTGGAAAGAGGACTTAGAGACCTTTCATTTGATATCTTATGGGCCACCTAACACATCATGTGCTAAAAGTTATGGTCGTTTGAAGTTGACCAAAAACTCACAACTTAAGTTTAACTTGAACAAATCTCCAATTAGTTCTTTCTAAATTAGTTCTTTCTAAATCTAGCTCTTTCTAAGGCGGGATATTACAATAGAAAAATTTCATGGTGACGTGTCTCCAGGAAAACAACAAAGTAGTAATATTTGTTAAATTTTCTCCATAAATTGTCCAAGATAACGTCATCAATGTTTAATCGATATAGTTATCTTCTCAAGATTAATTTCTCTTTCTAAAGTATTTGAGTCTTATGAATTGATAAAGTTAAGAACCCTACACTATTTAATACTCATCACACACACATACACTATAACATATATATATATATATATATATATTTATGTAAAATGCAACTAGTTAAATCCTCTTCCACATACATCATATTTATAAAACTAGTAAACTTGCTCCGTGCAATCTAAAATATAGCTTTTCTAAATATCTAATTATGTAAAGATAAAAACTAAAAGAGTAGATTTTTCTTATAAAAATGAATATTGATAACTACGTTAAATTAGTTAGCCTTTACTATTTGTTTCAATTGACTGAGGATGTGATTCTATATATTGAAAAATTTGAATGTTGAGAATTATGGTAGAGGTTTTGTAAGTAGCCAAGTTTTATAGCACTTTTAAGGGGAAGAGTCGGGGTGGGGGTAGGGGTTATATTAGTCTCTTCTGATAATTCTCTCTTTATTATTATTATTATTATTTATTACGTGAGTATGTTTTTTACTTGATTGTTTTATTAATTGTTACTTGTTCCTTGTAGGTGTCTATCTTTCCTCTTTACTACCATTATTTTTTCTTATTATTTTTTATTGTTATTTTGATGTTATATTATTCTTGCAATTATGTTTCAATAACTGTTCTTCTAAGTCAAGGGTCTATTAGAAACAATCTCTATACCTCACAAAGATAGAAATATATGTTTACATACGTCATGCTATTCTCATACCCCACTTATGAAATTATACTGAAAATATTATTATTACCTATCTAAACTTAAAATTAAAATAGTAAAAAAGGGCTTTAGCTGGATTTGAACACTTGTCTCAAGGGTGGTTCCCCTAGCTTGTACTTACATCACAAGGGTACTCATATGCTTTTGATGGATACAATACTGATTATATACTAATTTTTTTGTCAGTTTCTTAAGATAGATATACATATATAGACATGATTTTTTTCGAAGTTAACGGATGCAACTGCACCCCAACTTGCAAGTGTGGGTCCACCTCTTTCTCCATACTATTCTTGTACCATTAAATAAGTCATTTAATATATAGGCTTATATTTATCATGATAATGTATTTTTGTTCTAACCAACCTTTAGGTAGTTAAAGTAAAAATATTAACTTTTAAGTTTATCTATTTTATGCATTCATAAAGACTAATCTATTAAAGGTATGATAAACGTGATAACAAACCTCTATGGTAGAAAATCATTTTTCAGTAAAGTATTACTTTATCCGTTTTAACTTATTTATAATATATTCCTTTTTAATCCATTTCAAAATGAATATTTCAACCATGAAATTAGGCTGGAGCTGAGTAGTGTTCTAATTACAGGTAGAGGCTGGTCAACATAAGTGGAGGCGCAAATAAAAGTCTAATCAAACTTCATATGTATTTATTTAAAACATGAATTTTTCTTACACTTTTTAGATGCAAATTAGTACTTAATATATTTTTATATAAATGACTTCTTTGACTTTTTTACAATAATTAATTTTAGGTAAGATTATAGGTTGAAAAACATCCTTTCACTAAGACAATAATTCTATGAATTGTTAACATAATTTTATAAGTAATAAGTTGAAATTTTTTAATAAAATTAAGAGTTATAACCATAAATTCTTATTCAAGAAATTCATAATTTGGTTGTTACTTTAATAAATTTGTTGTAATGCTTGAAACTTTAAAGAAGTTAGTAGAAAAGAATATGCACTTCACTATGTTCAACACTTTTTTCAACTATTAATTTGTATATTGACCATGATTTAGTTCTGACTAAAAATTTGAGGCCCCCGAAAATTGAGGTCCTAAGGCATATGGCTTATTATTTACATCGCAGAGCCGACCTTGATTACAGGTTTGATAGAGCACAGTAGCTAGCCAAAACTCTATATGGAAAGATAGTAACTTTTATTTTATTTTATATGATGTCCAAAAAGATCATTTTTGTATCCATAAATAACTCATACAAAATCTAATAAGATATTATTTCTATCTTTAAATCAGTAAACTCGAAATTTTGAATATATCTATCGAAACCTTAAGCATTATATCAAAAAGACTATTTTATGATTTCAAATTACTCATTTTGTTGTTGCAGCTATTCGCGCCATTACAGGAGGAAAACCTGCCAGTGCACAATATTTTCAATCTTCCAGCTTCCTCTTCTTTTCGTTCAAAGAACATCCATGTGAGTCGCAGTTCAATGTATCCATCAATTCTTCATTCTTCTTTATTTCCACGTCCTGCAATTGATCTTCGCAATAAACCTGATCTGTTGATGTTATAAAAAACATAGTTAGTTTGTGTATCAACACAATTTGATTAAAATTGAAAGAAGATATGTATTCGGATTTGAAGATGAGCTTTCAAATATTGCATTTGAACATGTATCTTAATTTGGAAAAAAAGAAAGTTGAATTTGTGCAGGTGAAAAACAACAACTCACTGTGTAGAGTGTATACAGACCTTACATCTACCTCGAACATATAAAGAGGTTATTTCTTATAGAGAGTTATATGCAAATACGTAACTCAACAACAACAATTTATCGAACTTAAGTAGTTGCAAATAGTGGAATATTGTGTATTTTCAAAAGGGGAGAAATAAGCTTTCTTTAATTTGTAAGGCAATAACATGTATTCTGGAATAAATAGAAGTATAAGATGAATTTACCATGAGAATCATTATCCTCAATCTTGTTAAGTTTAGGCTTCAGAGATGTCCCATCTGAAGTATCATTGGAAGTTGTGGGGGTAACAAAACATACGAAGGGCCTGTGGGTTTGACTGTAATCGAAAAACCACGGAGTGCCTCGCTTTGCATAAAACATGATATATGCCTCTTCTGCCAAAACAAGATCTTCTTGAACATAATCAACCTAAAACAATTAAACAAAATATCAAGTTAGTTGTCGTAAACACATAGATTTTCTAACAAAACAACGAAATTCTACTATTTTTTGTACCTTCTCGTCATCAAATTTGTACCATTCATTTGGAGCACAACGAATGAAGGTGTAATAGTGTCCTGAAGAGATTGAAGGTCCAGAATGCACTATAACTGCGTAGAGATCGTATTTCATTTCTTCCTATTAAAAGAAGAATTTTTTTGAAACAACATCATGTACCTGCTAACAAAAGATAAAATGTTCGTAAAAATCCAAAATGAAGATACTCACGTTATTGATGTCATTGGTATAAAGAAGCATGTCCAATTCCAGAGGAAATAAAACATGCTTTCCTACCTTCTGAGCAACTAACCCATTATTTTTGAATCTCTTCAAATGTAGGGTAGCAACAGTGGGGGCATGATCGATGAGGAGCTGCTTCCCAAATGTCCCCTGTGTCTTGCACCTTTCACAAAAAAAATTAATATTCTCAATTTAGTGAAAGATTCAAGTGCGTCTAGTACACTGTCAACGTCCTCAATCTCCAAGCTTATGTCAATTAGAGCCTCGCGTGTGATAGATGTATGACCACAATTGCAACAGCAGAGCTGGAAATTGAGAAAAACAGACTAACAATGTAAACAAAATGTATACACTTAGGGTCTGGAGAGGATAGAGTATATACAAAACTTACCCCTACCTTGGGAGGTAGAGATGATGTTACTTATAGACCCTCGGCTAAAGTAAATGCATTACAAAACACCTTAAAAAATGAAAACAACTGGAGAACAGAAGCTAAGATAAAATAGATAGAACAAACATGCAAATGCTTACCTTGCTCACAAGGTAACCTCCAAAGACCTCCATCACTAAGTTGTCTTTTGTCTCTAAATAGTCGCAACAAATTTCAAGTTGATTAAGAAAGCACTGTAGGAATTCGTGTGCATCTTCTTGTTGGTTCTGACCGAAGTAAGACGAAAAATCTAATATTTTTCACAAAGTTAAGAAACACACAGAAATATAAGGTACATAGTGATAGTTAAATGTTCTCTATAAAGCAAACTAAAGTAAACTTGAGAAGGAAATAAATAAATAACTAGGTCGGGATATACTTTTCAATTGGCTGACAAGTTTCGTCGGCCTGACAGAAAACCTCCCATAAAATATCAAAACATCAATAAGCTCTCGGATTATGCACACTACACAAAATCCGTGATAGTAAGCTGCAACAAGAAATGATGATAAGCTAAGGTAAAAGACACTAAAAATGGATCAAATTAAAAGGAAAAATCTAAGTTGATCCTTACATTGACATGGAGATACATGATCGATAGATCTAAGGAGCTGAAGTAACACGACAGTGTGCATAAAAGATTGCACAACCACATTTAAAAAGCATGTGTTGCCTAAATTACACATGCCAATGCCCTAAAAACAACAACGAGTTAATAGCTATAATACACACAAGAAACATATCGTAGAAATAGGAGGTTTATCTCATATATATATATATATATATATATATATATATTTGTGTGTGTGTATGATATTTCAATAACAACAACAACAAAAATCTCAATCTAATCTCACAAGGTAGTGTATATGTAGAACTTATGAACGTAGAGAGGTTGTTTAGTAATGTATGACATTGCAAAGTATACCTAATATTAGTTAGCCCCATGCTGAAAAGTGGATATTTTTTAAATTGAAACTTTTATCATAAGAGTGGTTATTTTTTCAATTACCGAGCTTAAAAGTTGTTAGACCCTACCCTATCTATATTACTACCTCGTTGATCGATTAAGATGTCATAAACATAGGTTAAAATTGTAAAATGTAAAACTTGAAAGAGCTTAAAGATGGTTATCCCGCACTATATTACTACATAATTAAGATTGCATAAAAATAGGCTAAAAATATAAATTGGATCACTTAAAAGATTTTAAAAGTTGTTAGACCACGCTATTTCACAGTAAATTGTATCACTTGAAAAGAGCTTAAAAGTGGTTATCCTGTGCTACTTCTCTTTGTAGTTGATTGATAAATATCTCATAAAAAGATTAGAAGTATAATTTGTATTCCTTGGAATAGCTTAAAAGTAGTTAGCGCACTCCATTTCACTACACAATTAATGGTTTAAGAATTTGGTGTCATAAAAATAGGCTAAAATTGTAAAATTGTACAACTTAAAAGAGGTTAAAAGTTTGAATCATACCGTTATTTTAACAGGCTTATACTCAATAAGCTTAGTTTCTTTCTCAACTATCTTTTTGAAATTCTCGGGCTCAGTTGAGCAAATGGGCACAATTGAAGAACTTGGTTCACCTTTTAAAGGAGACCATTCGTCCCCATCTGAATACGAATATCCACTACTATCTGAAGAAATAATATAGCCAATTGAATCCGAATCAACACTAGTGAGCATTGTTGGAGCAGATTCAATCCGACCCGGTGACCCATAAACCAAACCTAAATCCTTTTCTTTTTGTTCTTCTTCTTCAACTTCAATTTTCACTAATGAAAAATTGATATTTTTGTTCTCAATATCATCGGATTTCAAAGTTGGATGATCAGGTGAAATCAGATTCTCTGCAATAACTTTTCCCATTGAGATTTCAAGAAAACAACAAAAACAAAGAGAAATGAAAAGACTGATTTTTGAAGATTTTTAAGAAAAGGATGTGATTTGAAATGATGAGAAAAATAACAAATACAAAAAGGGGGTTTTTCTTTGGAGATGAAATCAAGAAAAGCACTAAATCTTGTGTCTTTTTTTTAAATCTATAAGGATTTGAATTTTGAAGGAATTTGGGGATTTTGAGAGGATGTTTTTTTTTTTGCTTGAGAGTTATTGCAGAGGCTTTTGACAGGTAGGAGGGTTTTGAAATGGAAGGGATATATATATAGGGTTTTGGGGTGGGGGTGGGGGGGACACTTGAAAAGGGAATTTGTTGACTAGAAAAGTGATGAAATTTAGTGTGATTGTCTTAATTAGAAGATTTTCTAAATACCATGATATAACGGTCACTTAACTATTGATAATTATTTCATTAAGTCATGTTTTTTTCTTTATTTTTAATAAGAATGTCACTTAACTTTATTTATACCTATTTAAAAGTCACCATATTAAATATTTGAACGAGTAAATTTATTTAGTCAATACAAAACCATTTTTTTTCCAATCCATACTGCAATAATCAATTACTCTACCTAATCCTAACTCATAACTTAAATTAAACTTATTTGCTCAAAATAATCACATGGAAAATTGTAATTTTTGCTCTTGCCAAATGTTATGGCATACTTATATATTTTAATGTAAGTATCAATGCGAATATTTGCAGTAAATATTTAAATATTTGATAAATTTTAGCACGTGTCGCTTTTTAATTACTCATCTTTTTTTGCAACGTAGAATGCGAATTTCATATAACATGGTACATTTCATTAATCTTTTTAATGGATGAATTTATGTGAATTAATATTTTCTCTTTTTAATATGAGATTTAATTTATTTATATTCATAAAAATAAACACTACTCTTATAAAATTTACAAGTTATTGTAAGTTTTTATTTATTTGGGTTATGTCTAGGGTTGAATCAGATCGTAGTTTATTGATTCATGGATTCAAAAAGAAAGAAAGTTCATGAAAACTAAATAAAAAGACATCTCATATTTTGTTGATAAAATATTAATAGAGTGACTTTTGAAGATATATAAACAAACTTGGGTGACTTTTTAAATTTGTTACAAGAAAAACATGGCATTGTTTGTTAATTATCAATAGTGAGTGACTTTTTGAGTTCTTGCCTCCTGAATCCCCCCTCCCCCTCTCCTCCACACACACAGTATACATGTTTTGCCTATGTCACGTGATCTATGATTTCGTTGAATTTACTGTAAAAACTTTTCTAGATATTTGATTATTAACGGGAAAAAAAAGTAGGTTCTATTTTTTTTAATAGTCTTGACATAAATTAACCAAAATGATAAGAGCCCCTCCTTAAATAGAGTATAAAAAAGATAACAAGATGATATATCTTAAGGTGGGAAAAACTCAGAAATAGTAATCTTCGATAAATTTTCATTATATGTTTCCTAGTAACACTATCATTTTTACATTGATATAATTACCCTCAAAAGGCTGATTGAGTATTTGTGTATTTTGATTTTACTTCCACAAACATATACATACATACATACACACATATATATATATAATAAATGTATCCCAGCTTTGCGCGGTCAAAATGATTTTCATTGAATTTATGACATGAACCTTTTAAAATATTTGATCATTAAATAAAAATAGAAAAAGAGTAAATTTTGTAAAGAAATAAATATTAATAATTTAAACGTAACTTGTAACAATTATTAATATTCTAAAACATAGAAAATGAAGTAATAAATACTCGAAAGTTGTAGTAATCTACACAAATAAATAACTTATAAACTAATATAATATTGATATTAACAATATAATTTGCACATTTACAGGCATGACATACAGAGTATACGCGAGTCTTACCCCTATCTTGGGAGATAGAGAGGATATTTCCAATGGACACTCGGCTAAAATTAAAAACAAAAACAACAATAGTAAAATACAGAGAACAAACATGTAAATGCTTACCTTGCTCACAAGGCGACCACCAAAGGCCTCCTTCACAATGTTGTCTTTTGTCTCTAAATTGTTACAACAACTTTCAAGTTGATATAGAAAGCACGGAAGGAATTCGTGTGCATCTTCTTATTGGTTCCCATCGAAGTAAGACGAAAAATCTGATATTTTCATAAAGTTAAGGATCACAAAGAAATATAAGGTACACAGTTGACACAAAGGTACAAAGTACAAGTTGACGAACAAATTGTAAAAAAAAGTAGCATTCATTTTACAATTATCCTCGATGAATTTTTCTACTTTAAAAACGATCTTAGGAAAATTGTTTATTGTGTACTTTATTGATAAGAATGTTTCAACCCTTGTTGTAAAATTAAACAAAACTACAAAAAGAAATAAATAAATGACTAGGGCATAGGTTCACGTGAACCAACTCGTGTCCAAGTGAGTGTATGTGTAACATGTGGGATATCTCTCATGTTAAATCATAAACAAGATATGATAAAGCATACCTCTCAAGTGCTATCAATTTTCTTTGGCAAGACATAATCAAAGGCACAAGACATAGAAATGTCAGCCTAGATGTTGAATCATGCAAACTACACAGAGTCCTTCCATGTGAGCTGCAAAAAGAAATGACATTAGCTAAGGTATAAAATCCATTAAAAATGGATGAAAATAAAGGGAAATTCTAAGTTGATACTTACTATCACATGTAATACATGATTGATTGATGCAAGTAGTTGAAGCAACACTACAGTGTGCATGAAAGATTGCACAACTACATTCAAAAAACATGTGTTGCCTAAGTTATACATGCCAACTCCCTAAAACAGATAATAACATAAACACAAGAAACAACAAGAGTTAATAGAATACACACCAGTAACGCCTTCATTTACCTTAAGAGATAAATTATTTAATATCGAAATGTAACATTCTAAATAATAGTAGAAAAATGAGCTTTCTCATATGTATGGCATCTCAGTACAACAACAATAACAACAACAACAACAATCTCAGTATATGTAATGATTCGGTCGATGATTTTTAGAAAGTTTTATGAATTTAATATTCTACCCCTCCCGATCACGACCCCGAGTCTTTTATTATTTATGTTTTGAATTTCCAGAACTTTGAGTAAAATGTTGATAACTTGGGTGAGTTTGTGGTTTTTGAAAGGCTAAGTTGCTGATGTAACACCTCGAATATTGGAACTTGGAAGGGAAACGGTAAAAGCTTCATTTGAGTACATGTGCATGTGTACAGAAGGTTGTACTGTAATATAGGATTTCACAGACCATACAACCAACCGTGGAGAAAATTAAAAATAAAGATTTTTTTACGAAGGGTTTCACAGGCCGTGAATAGGTCCACGACCCATCACTCAACCACTGAAACTTAACCTAAAACTCAATAAGGTTCATAGACACTTGGACGGTCCGTGAAGCTTTGTACTGACAGTGATGTCGTCCGTGAAAGGAACCCATCTACTTTTAAATTTTCATTCAACTTTAAACAAACATGTATATCGGCACATAATGAATTTTGTAATCCATGACCGATCAAATTAAAGGTCTTTGAGTCCTCTTTCCATTGCCAGCAAGTTTGCCTTATTTCGAGTTTGGAGTAAAATTTTATGCCTAGTTTTAGTGAAGCCCTATCAGAAAGTAAAAGTTATACGGACGGCTATACGGCTACTAAAAATTTTCACAGACCATGGAGCCTTAAACGGTCCGTGAAACCTCCCTTTTAACACACATCAAAAAAAATTAAGCTGGGGTAATTTTGGTCTTTCCATTTGCATTTCGTACTTAAACTACGTCGTTTTAACGCCTATTCTAAGCCTAAACCACTATCACGACCCGAGTCTACACCCTGGATGTGGCCGGCAGTCGAGAGCCATTGATGGTCCCCAAGCAAACTCTCATCCTGGCTGACTACAAGCGGAAGACTAACTCGAGCATATATAAGCTCAAACCTAAATTAAATATCATCAACATCAACTACTCAACTTTAAAAAGTTTGATCTATCATCAAAAGATGTACTCAGAGTTTATAAAACAACTCAAAGAAAGAAATTACAGATAAATACTCAACTTTGTCTATCTATGAAACATCTACTAGTACAAAAGGATATCGTGGCAAGACCCACGACATCTCAAAACTACTAACTATAAGGTAAAGCTGAAGTCCTCCGGATTATGAGAAGGCTCACCAAAGTTGAGTGGAATATCACGTGACCTCAACAAAATGCATGTTGATGATCCTGAATACAGGCCAAATGGCGTCAGTACATGGAATGTACGAGCCTATAAGGGGAAACTCTACAACAGAAGTATAAGCTCGAACTAATAAGAGGGAAGAGATATTTACATCGTCTCAACTAAAAATGAATAAAGAATACTAATCTCAACTCAAGGATACCCAACTCAACTCAAGGATACTTAACTCAACTCAGGATACTCAACTCAACTCAAGATACTCACCTCAAAATGAAAGCAACAATAAAAGATGCTATATACATGAAACCTTTAGAACAGTAGATAATAACTCAAATGTAAATAAAAATACAATAATAACTCATTACTCTTATTTGGGAGATTCTCTAACCGACAACAATCACTATATGCAACGTGATGATACAACGTCTCGCCCACACTTTCTAAATTGTCTTATACCTTGCCGGAGTATAGGACATCCTCAACTAAGTGAATCCACTAACCTATGCTAAAAAACAATAAGGAATCATCTAAAAATTATGACCATTTACTTATGTTGGCATACATTGTTTATGGGGGCTGTGAGTTATCTGAAATCTCCCCCATATCGGTGCTTAATACTACTACCAATATTATATACTCATGCTCATATGTTTAAAAAAACATAAATCTTCCTCAAGTTTGAGATAATTGCTCAAACTATCCTCTTAAAATAGGTAACTACTCTTGAAATAACTTTTGAACTCATAACTCATTTAGAAATCTCAGTGTTTCTTTATCAATGTAAATATTTGTACTTCTAGGAATACATAGTCCCCTTATACTCTTACTCAACTCATACTTGAAAACACTTTCTCAAAAATATTTCAAAATCATATTATAATATGATCATTGATGACTCGGGAAGTCATATTGCATAAACATTGATGGTAAATCTAGATACCATACTACTCAAACATTGATGGCATACTCGATTGTCATACTAATCATGTTTTAGAAAACTCTTTTCTCAAAATACATCTTTACTTTCTCAAAACTAAGTTTAAGAACTCAAGTGTTGGCTTTAAAAAGCTTCTCAAAATTTATAACTCAATTCATAGTGTTCATGTTGAATTATGGACATGAAAGACTCAACTCAGGGATCTTGATTATAGGGAACTCAGTACTCAGAACTCAAGACTCAAGAACTCAAGAACTCGAAACTCATAACTCAATGATATTACTCCTCTCAAAAATACTCAATTTATGGAGTTCATGCAGAATTATGGGCATGAACGACTCGACTCAAAGATCTCAATAATAATGTAGACTCATGAATAGACTTTTCTCATTCTCATACTCATTTACTCAAATCTTGGAACAAACTATAAATAATTGTAGAAGACTTCTCGAAAAGACTAAAAGGGACTTTCTCGAACTTTACTCTTAACTCAGACTTTAATTTTAATTATGAATTCAAGGATCATGATTATGATATATAGGATTTCTCAATGATTATATATATTTTGGATAGTTAAAATCAGGAAGAGAGCGAAGATACATTTTAAAAGAACTCAGATGGGACGAACGACGAAAGAAGAATGGGGGTAGGCGACCCTGGTTCATTCCTTGCCCAAGGTGCCATCCCCTAAACTTCATAGCACCATTTCTGATGCACTACAGGCATGCCGCACCATCCCTCCTGGCGCATCTATAGCGCGTCACGCCACCCCTCTCCCAGAATATTTTGACAAATTTTTCTTCTCGATATTTGGTCCTAATTCACCTAAAATAAATGGATTTCTTTCAAACTTCCTTAGATTCGTAAACCCAACATAAGTAAACAAATTTCTACTCAAATTTCCTTAAGAACAACCCTCTAACTTGAAACCCACACCTCAAGAACTCATCAAACTCCATTAATAAAGATTGAAGAACAAAGTTTCAAGAAACTCATCAAGAAATTAATACACAAAATCTCATGGACGAAATCAACAAGGAAACTCATGATTGGCATTAGGGTGAACTAACCCATCACTAGGAAAGATTACATAACTCGAAAGAACTACTTTCTTGGTGATTTTCCTGAAATCTTGATGAACTTCTTGAAACATTCTCTTTTCTCCTCTTGAACATTGCCTTAGTTTCTTCAACGCTTTAGAATTTAGTGAAAACTCATTTTAATTGGCTTTGACCCGTAAAAGATTAACAAAAACGAGATAGTCTAGTGGGGTAAGGAAAGGACCAAAATACCCCTCATTTTTTCGGATGTACTTCCTTAACAGGGCAGGTTGTACTCAAATATGCAAATCTCTTTAATACAAACTCGAAATTTAGCAACTCAGTGGCGTTGTAAAGAGGACTCAAGGACCTTCGATTTGATAAGTTGTGGTCCACCTAACTCTTTATGCGCTGAAAGTTATAGTCATTTCAGTTGACCAAAGAATAATCTGATAGAGAAATTCAATTGGAAGGAAATTTCAAACTCAACTCATGCTATGGAGTTTTAGCGACCTTAGCATCAAAGAAAAAAAAATTATAACTCGAAAAAATACTTATTCACCATAAAGAATGACTTGAATCTCAACTTACAAATTTTCGGGATGTTACAATATCTCCCCCTTGGGATCATTCGTCCTCGAATAGGGGTTGGACTGAGAATGGAAAGGCGGTTACTCTTACTATAATCAAGCCTAACTCAAAATCACCAATTACTTAACATAAGGTTATTATTTTGATCCAAATAACAAGATTTAGGTTCTATACCTCTGTAGAAAATCTCATCCCAATAACACTACTCCTTACCACTACATTTAGCTAACCTTGAGCTCATATCACGAAACACCTAATGTATCACGCATTGTCCACATGATAAAAACACCACATACAAGCTTAGAACCTTAACTACTCCATGGACTCCTACTAACAACTCTTTATTAGAATTCCTCATTCTCTCATCACTTCTACCAACAAAACTTTCAGGTATTATTACCAGGAATCTGACTTACTACTCATCGTAAAACCTTATCTCCTTTTCCTCCACACTTATCACCATAGATGGAATAAACACACCAGCACCACCACAATAAGAAAGTAGAAATCCTCTTCTCTATCATCACACCACTACTATCAACAACCCCACTCTCAAAAATAAAAGGGCAACTAAAAGATCTTTAGGACGAAGGATCATAAGCACTATTCATTAGAGATATCTTATATAAGAATATGTGTGGAATAACATTATGATGCTAACCATTGAGAGTAAATCTTAAATTTGTGAGACTGAATGTACTAGGAGACATGAATGTTTATATGAATAGGTTCATATGATAAGGTTGATATTCATAACTTTTTGAATTAAGCTTGAGATTACCTGGCTAAAGTCTTTGCCCCTCAGTCTGGAAACTCAACATAGATGTGAATCTCTCTGAAGTGTATGAGCATAGGTCATAGACACAAATCTGAAATAAGAAATATCATCATGATGTTGTAATGACTGAACTCTAAGGAATATGCTAGAGTATGAATGGATTGATGTACCTCTTAAACTCTTTGTGAAGACATCACTATCTCATTCTCAACACTTTACTTGATTTTGCATCTTATCATCTCCCCCCTAGGTCTGAAGTTGACACTTGAAGGCTATGGATCTATTCCATCATATCTAAACTAGTCTTCATTCCCTTTACTCTAATACTTAGGAAAAAAATTTCTCATGGCTACTGAACTCTACATAAGCAGGTACTAAGACTCTTTTGAAGATACTTCTCTTAACCTCTTCTCAATGGCTTACAAGGCTGCTCCACCTATCTCTTAGGGTAAAATTGAATACTTACATCAACCTATTCCACATTAATATCTCAATTATACTATCTAGGCACACATGAAAAATCATTAACTTAATTGGAACCTCATCTGATTATGTACCATCTCGGTACACCTCTTAATGATCCTGTTACTCTTGTGACTTAGCCACACTTCACTGCCCTTATCTAAAAGTTAGGATCTCTCACTGGTACTATTCATATTCATTGCAACTAAAATCTCAATTCCTCACCTACTCTATGCCAAATCTACCAGATCAGATCTCGAGACTAACATCATTACCCTCATATTGCCATTCTTTTGATCACGACGCTCATCTTAAATTCAAGATTAATTTTTAATACTAATGCCAAATATCAGTATGATTGCTCGCTTACTATACTAACTTATAACTACTAGATATAAATTAAGAAACACTCGCCCACTCAAACCTCATGGCAAGTAATCAATCTTTATCTCCAAGTCTTCATACTTACAAATCACCATCACATTCCACCTCACCAATTAAGTACTATTTACTCACTTGTTATACATCATTTCCTAATTAGTTCTATAACCCTTTGAACATTATGGGCTCTCCCTTAAAATCATAAGCCTGGCTTAGGCCTATAACCTCATGAATAAAAATTTGCTCTTCTATTCAACACCTACACTTGGTCGTTACTAACATAATGACACTTCATCATAAACTCATTTCTAGTTAAAGCATACTCTAACTCATTCTAACTTGCAACTCTTACTCTACCTCGTATCATGAAATGTTCAGAACTCATCATTTCTTAATCTACTCATAAGGGAAAAATCCTCATTAGTATCTTACTAGGTGCATAACTATAATAATATCGCTTTCCTCATCACTATTTCCCTTTCATAGAAACCTTAATCTCTGCATACCTTCCTCTAATTTTGGGAACTTTCACTACTACTACTCATAATCTCGTAACTGATACTAAATTTTTGGGTGAAAAATACTACCCAAGCTCTAAAACACACTTACTCATAAGGATCTCAGCTGAAACAAGATTTAGAGAAAACAGTACAACTCGCTTTTAGCTCAAACACACGATTCACATACACATGAGTGCATTCTTTTGAAACTTAACACTTAACTCACTCATAGGCTTCTTTCAAGCCCCTTTGTAGTCTCATGAATTCCTCAAGACTTTTGTTGAATCTACTTTTCAACCACCTCTAGTATGAGGGGTAGTCGAATGAATCTAAGAAACGTACGAGTTGGAATAAGATCCTTACGACATAGTTCTATTGCACGATTTAGAGTATGAAAGAAGACAAACTTTTCTTAAATATCCCCATTACCTCATTTATAGAAGTAGGGCACTCACAACCATAAATAAGATCCTACAGACACGATTTCATAGACACCCTAGGACACTTGAATTATTTGCTCTGATACCAAGTTTTTCACGACCTGAGTCTACACCTTGAACGTGGCTAGCACTCGAAAACTATTGGTGGTCCCCAAGCGAACCCTCATCCTGGTTGAATACAAGCGGAAGAGTAATATGCTCAAATTATACCTCTATTACAAAAGCATAAGTGATCGTTATCAAATAAAGAACCCAACTTGTAGGTTGGGGTCGATCCCACGAGGAATATGGTTTAGACTTAAACTTAACTCACAATCATCTCTTTTTAGTTAAACTATATCCGAGAAAGGTAAACAGGCGGGATTCTATAACTGAAGTAACCGATTGTTGATTTGAATCAATAAGTAACAAATAGGCAAGATTAATGGTTTGAGAAATCAATATAAGATGGAAACTAGGGTATATGTGTTCCCCACGAGCTCTTAACGCAGTAATCCTAATAATAGTAATCATATCCTAGTGTTTGACATGCAAGGTTGGTAAATTAGGTATCCCTAAGTTATTGGTCCTCCAAGTAGGGAATTTTACCGTGCAATAGTGTCTGTCTACGGGTGTATGCTTTACTAACCCTTACCTTTACCCTATATTAGTCATCATATCAATTTAGTTTAGTTTTCACCCTTACATTAATTGAAATCAGACTATTAAAAAGCATCCACTAAATGTCTATTAGTTAATCCTTTTCTCATTCATTACCTCCTTGGTCCAACAAGTAGGAACGAGGCAAGTTTTAACGTTTGCAACCGTTAAAAAGACTTCTAAATGAAAGGATTAACAGTACATGCATAAACACTATTCAAGGATTACTTAGTTATTATTCATACATTGTTAATTGATCATGGTTCCCACTACGGTTCGTCGGTGGCTACTTATGCACTTTTCAGCTCATATTTCTCTCAACCATTTCCAAACCAATTTCCTGCAAAGATTACATCAAAACCATCAATCCTAGTAACAAAATTGCCGAAGACTCACACAAACTCTAAGTGAAATGCATGAAATGTAGCATAAATTCATTGTACATCAACACCCTCAACTTAAACTTGTTGTTTGTCCTCAAGCGACACACTAACACTCTAAACGACACTTATGTAGAAACAAACATACAACTCAAGCATCATATGGCTGTCTAAATCAATTCCATCACTTAGTGCAAATATTTTCATTTAGACTGAATAAGCTAACTCATATGGATCAACACATGACATAGACAGACCAATAGACATCACCACATACACTTTCAACAATCGCCAAGGTACCAACTTTCAAACATTGTAACTAGTGTCCTCACTTCAAAGAAATTCTTTTTCACATAATAAGTACAATTTTAAGTTCAAGGATTCATTAAAAACTCATACTCAGAAGTGAATTCAAATACAGTTAATACTCAATACCATATGCTTGCCCTTATTTTCACTACACAAACTCTCTAGACTAATCACTAGGATCACTAAAGGACATTCTTAGCTTGTAACGTAGGCTCAGGGTCAGGTAGGGTACATTTGGGTACTTTTAGTGACTTTTCTGCCCTCCTTGACATTACATTGGCTTTTTACCTATTTTCCCAACCAGTTCTTGACACCTTTTTATTTTCTGCTCTTTTCCTTCACTTTCTTCAGCACATATGTGACTTGGACTTTATCGGTCTCCTTTTTTCACTCTTTCTTTTTTTTTTCTTTGGTTTTTTTTCAACAATCTTTTATGATTATTCTTTTTGTTCCTTTTAACTTCTATCACATCTTTTTCAAAAAATATTTCTTTCTTCTGCACACAACTCTTTTCATACCCTTTTCTTTCAGTTTCATTTACTTAGTTATGTTATAGTATGCTTATGATATGCCAGATATAGGGTTAGCTTGGGGTCACTCGTGATCCTAGGTCCCCTGTTATTTCAAGAGGGTAGCCTCATGGCATGACAAACTAACATGATATCAGAGCATTAGGTTTAAGGCTCCTAGGATGTCTGAAAGTCGCACTAAGTAGAGTTTCTTTCATGGGTGTGAAGTGCACGACATCTATGAGAGGGAGGCTACGAAGTGTGTTAAGAAAAACTTCACTTTCTTTGCTACTCTTATCGTGCGTGAGGTATGATCCAATTTGTATATTCTAATCCTTCGTTATGCATTTCAGATCATGCCTCCTAGTAGAGCTTACACATGGAATGCTAATGCACGCAACGCTAACACACTTCCTTCAAAACCGGACCATGAGGTTTTGAATACAGAATTTCGAAATGCGATCCAGCTCTAGGCTCAGAGTGTAGCCAACAAGAACAATCAGCAGGCCCTAGTTCCTACTAACACAAATGGTGGATCAATGGCAGCTAGGGTTTGAGATTTTGTTCGGATGAATTCGCCTGAGTTTCTAGGGTCGCAGATCGGTGAGGACCCACAGAACTTCATTGATAAGGTTAAGAAAATCTTTGGAGTGATGCAAGTGACTGGTAGTGATAAGGTGGAGTTAGCATCCTACCAGCTTAAAGATATGGTTCACTTAGTGGAAAGAAAACAGGAGTGCGGATGTAGCTCATGTGACTTGGGAGTGTTTTACTGGAGCTTTTCTGGACAGGTTCTTCCTGAGAGAGTTGAGGGAGGCTAAAGCTTAGGAGTTTATGAATTTTAGACAAGGTACAATGTGAGTCCAAGAATACGGACTTAAGTTAACCCAACTCTCAAGGCATGCTCCACACATGGTTGTTGATCCAAGGGCATTGATGAGTAAATTTCTGTTTGGGGTATCTGACTTGGTGAAGACAGAGTGTAGGAATGCTATGCAGTTAGAGGATATGAATATCTCTAAGCTTATGACTCATGCTCAGCAGGTTGAGGGGGATAAGCTTAGGGAAATGGCTAAGGACAACCAAAAGGCTAGAACAGGCAACTATGAGTACTCATAGGAGAAATTGGGTGGTGGAAATCGCTCACAATTTCAGCAAAGGTCTACAGCTCTAGCACCTTCATCAGCTAGTGCCCCATGTAACACCCCGTATTCTAGACAAACCAGAAATGCAGATTTCAGAAGTTTCAAGTACCACCAACGGTGCCACCTATGGACCATAGGGTGACCCACGGACCGTAGGTGGGGTCCGTGGATGGCCACGTGCAGCTCCTTCCCAGAATCCAGAAGGAATTCATCTAAGGGTCGAGCCACGCCAGGATCGACAGACCGTAGGTGGGACCACGGTCTGTGGTCCAGGTCGTGGTTCAGACCCCCAGATTCCACCTCTCTGAAGCCAAATGACGCCCTACCAGGAAGAACCGTTGGTCAGTCCACGGTCTGTCGGTTAGGGGCCGTCGGCAGCTTTTAAGTTAGGGTTATTTGGTCTTTTCCTTATGTGTTGGACATCTAAACTACATCGTTTAACCCCTAAAGTACGTCATTTTAGTCAGTTTTAGCCTAGTAACTTATTTAGAACTTACACTAGTCAACTCATTCTCCAAAAAATTCATCAAGTTGAAGAAGAAAAGAGAGATAGAGTCGACCAACCCTCTCCAAGAAAGCAGCAAGGTTTCCTCCAGTACCAGTCCCAAAATCAAATGATTTCTCCGTGAAATTTGTCACCAGGTATGTGGGATTACACTAGTGGGTTCCTTTCACTTATTAAGTCCATAGAATTCATTCAGATTCTTGATTCTCTATATCATTTTTAGACCTAGGGTTTCTACAACTTCATATTTATGTTCTGATTCAGTTGTTAGACTAATCCAAATCAAATTATCATGTTTTCATGGAAGTTTTGCTTAGTTCTTGCATGAAACTCAGAACTCTAGTTGTGTAGATTCGGTTAGTTCATGAATTACACTTGCTAGGTCAGTTTATTTAGTTATACATATTGTAGTTAATAATGTTTAATTATCAGTTCATTAATGTTGCATTTTCAGTTTGCATGTCAGTATTTTGAGCTATTCAGTATTTACAGAAATTCAGTTATAAGGTGTTACTTACATAATCAGTTAGGAGTAGACTTAATACTGAGTGGAATAAGGGTCAGTCACCCTCATAGTCCCATAACTACGTGCCCTCATAGGATAAGTCCCTTCTGAGGGCAACATATTTAGTGGTCACGCCAGTCATGCCTTTATACCACTGACAAAGTATATTGGGTCCTCTCGATGGGTCGATACATCAGACTCCACGGATAGCTCTCGTGGTTTTATGTCAGTTAATAGTATCTCCCACGGTCAGGTTCTAGTTCATTGACCATCGTATCCGTTTTAGTTTAGTATTCAGTCTCAGCATGTCATGTACTTGGTCATTGCTTTCAGTTAGCTTAGTATTCAGTATATTTCAGTATTTACATCATGTTCAGATTATATCATTTCTCTTATTGCTTTGTTCAATTATATATATATTGTACAGCTTTATCCTATCTTGCATGCTTAGTACCTTTCAAGTACTAACGCATACTTTGTACTACATCTTCTTGCGATGTAGGTTTAGGTCCTCATCGTTCAGATCACACATAGATCGATTTCTGATATCCAGTTCAGTAGTATCAGTGATGAGTCCTCATTCTTCGAGGACTATAAACATGTTCTTTTTCACATTCAGTCTTTCAGTTTCAGTTTTGCTAGAGTTAGCTAGGTGCATGTCCCAATATCTCTAGTAAGTAAAAGAATTTTATTCAGACATAGTTAGATTCAGTCTTAGTTTGAGTTTGATCTTTCAGTTGTTATTAAACTCAGTTTTATTTATATTCATATTTTGAATGGGTATTCCCCATCATTTTCCTTTATGTTATGTTTTAAGCTTCCGCACAATATTTCTCTTTTTCAGTAAATCTTTCTGTATGCTTATGATATGCCAGTAGGGTTAGCTTGGGGTCACTCGTGATCCTAAGTCCCGTGTTTATGTCCAGGGGATAGCCTTGGGGCGTTACAAAGTTGGTATCAGAGCCCTAGGTTAAAGAGTCCTAGGATGTCTGAAAAGACGCACTAAGTAGAGTCCCTTTCATGAGTGTGAAACGCGCCACACCTATGAGGGGGAGGCTACGAAGTATTTTTGGCAAAACTTCACTTTCTTGTTATTCTTTTCGTGCTTGGGTATGATCTTCTTTCCAATCCATCATTATGTATTTTCAGATCATGCCTCCTCGTAGAGATTATTCGTGGACTGCTAATGCATGCAACACTGTCGCAGTTTCTCCAGTACCAAATCATGAAGTTTCAAATGCAGAGTTTCGGAATGCTATTCAACTTTTGGCCCAGAGTGTAGCTAACCAGAACAATCAACAGGTTGCAGTTCTTGCAAATGCTAGTGGTGGAACCGTGGCAGCTAGGGTTTGTGTTTTTGTTAGGATGAATCCGCCAGAGTTTCTAGGGTTGCAAGTTGGTGAAAACCGCTGGAACTTCATTGATGAGGTCAAGAAAATGTTTGGAGTGATGCAAGTGACTGGAAATAATAGGGTAGAGTTGGAGTCCTACCCGCTTAAGGATGTGGCTCACATTTGTCTTACTCAATGGAAAGAAAACAGGGGTAAGAATGCAACTCCTGTGACTTGGCAACTTTAATTGGAGCTTTACTAGACATGTTATTTCCAAGAGAGTTGAGAGAGGCAAAAGCTCAGGAATTCATGAATTTGAGGCAAGGTTCTATGTCTGTTGAAGAGGATGGACTCAAGTTCACCCAACTCTCAAGGTATGCACCGCCTAAGGTTGCCGATCCCAGGGCACAGATGAGTTAGTTTCTATTTGGGGTATCTGACTTGGTTAGAACAGAGTGCAGAAATACTATGTTGCTTGAAGATATGAACATCTCTAGGCACATTACTCATGCTCAGCAGGTTGAGGGAGACAAGCTTAGGAAACAGGCTAAGGATAACAAAAAGGCTAGGACAGACAACTATGAGTACTCTCAGTAGAAATCGGGTTGTGAAAATCACTCATAGTTTCAGCAAAAGTCTTCAGCTCCAGAACCTTAATCGGCTAGTGCTCCATCCCCCAAGTTTTGACAGGATCAGAAAGGTAGGGCATCAGGCTCTAAGTCTCAAAGGAGTGTTTCCGTTACTAGGACCTACCCCACTTGTCCAAAGTGTGGTAAAAATCATCCGGACGAGTGTTTTGAAGGAAAATATGGATGTTTTAGGTATGGTCAGACTGGTTACAGGTTGAGAGATTGACCTTCTTCTAAATAGGGTCAAGGAAGTAACACTAGTAAGGCTCAGTCTACAGTTTCAGCAGCACCAGCAGGTCGCCCGACTCAGTAAGGTACTCCATCTTGTATATATGGATGTCAGCGCTAGAATAGGTTGTATGCTCTCCAGGCTCGCCAGGATCAGGAAGATTCTCATGATGTGGTTATTGGTACGTTGCAAGTCTTTCATTTAGATGTTTATGCTTTGTTAGATCCAGAGGCTACTCTTTCCTTTGTAACTCCTTATATAGCATTAAACTTCAGTGTCAGTCCAGAAACTCTTTCAGAACCCTTTTCAGTCTCTACTAGTTGGTGACCAAATTATAGCTACACGGGTATACAAAAACTGCCCTGTCATAGTCTCTCAGAAAGTCCCCTCAGCAGATCTTGTAGAGTTAGAAATGGTAGACTTTGATATCATTCTAAGCATGGATTAGTTACATTCTTGGTATGCCTCAATCGATTGTAGAACTAGGATCGTTCGTTTTCAGTTTCCAAGCGAACCAGTCCTAGAGTGAAAGGGTAGTAGCTCAGTGCCTATGGGTCGATTCATTTCCTACCTTAAGGCCAGAAAGATGATCTCTAAAGGGTATCTCTGTCATCTAGTTCGAGTTAAGGATTCAAGTTCTAAAACCCCAAATCTTGAGTCAGTTCCTGTAGTTAATGAGTTCCAATAAGTGTTTCCAGAAGATCTTCATAGAGTTCCTCCCGAAAGGGAAATCGACTTCGGAATTGATCTTCTTCCAGATAGCTAGCCTATTTTTATTCCTCGTTACAGAATGACTTCAGTTGAGCTTAAGGAATTGAAAGACCTTCTAGATATGGGCTTCATCAGACCTAGTATTTCCCTATAGAGTGCACTAGTTTTGTTCGGGATGAAGAAAGATAGGTCTCTCAGGATGTGCATTAATTATCGGCAGTTGAACAAACTCACATTCAAGAATAAGCACCATATTCCCAGGATTGATGACTTGTTCGATCAACTTCAGGGTGCTAGCCATTTTTCGAAGATAGACCTCAGATCTGGTTATCATCAGCTTAGAGTCAGAGAGAGTGACTTTCTGAAAACTACCTTCAGAACTCGATATGGTCATTATAAATTTGAAGTTATTTCATTTGACTAACCAATGCTCATGCAGCTTTCATGGATTTCATTAATAGGGTGTTCAAGCAGTATCTGGACTTGTTCATTATCATCTTTATTGATAATATCCTCATTTACTCTAGGAATGAGGAAGAACATATGACTCATTTGAGTGTTGTCCTAGGAACTCTCAAAGAGCGCCAATTCTTCGCTATGTTTAGAAAATGTGAGTTTTGGTTACAATCAGTTGCTTTCCTTGGTCATATAGTATCTAGGGAACGGATCCGAGTGGATTCTCAACAAATAGAGGCAGTGAAACAATGGCCCAGGCCTACCTTTCCTACCGATATCAGAAGCTTCTTGGGTTTGGCTGGTTATTACAGAAGGTTCGTGGAAGGATTTTCATCAATAGCTTCTCCAATGAATAAGTTAACTCAAAAAAAGGTGAAGTTTTAGTGGTTAGATGATTGTTAGAATGGCTTCTCAGAAGTGAAAACTAGGTTTATTACAGCAACTATTTTGACTCTACCAGAGGGTTCAGACGATTAGGTAATCTATTGTGATGCATCCAGAGTCGTCCTAGGTTGTGTGTTAATGCAACGAGGTAAGGTTATAGCATATGTTACTAGACAACTTAAGGTACATGAGAAGAACTATCTGACTAATGACCTCGAGCTTGCAGCCATAGTATTTTCCCTTAAGATCTGGAGACATTACGTGTATGCTGTTCACGTATATGTGTTCACAGACCATAAGAGCCTGCAGTATGACTCAAGAGTTCAACATTCCTACATGGAAGTGGGAAGTGATAAACAAGGACTTCATTATAGGTTTACCTCGTACTCGCAGACATCATGACTCCATTTGGGTGATAGTTGACAGAGTTACTAAGTCTGCTCACTTTTTGGCTATCAAGACTACAGACTCGGTGGAGGACTACGCCAAGCTTTACATTAATGAGATAGTCAGGTTGCATGGGGTTCCTTTGTCTATTATCTTAGATAGTGGTCCTCAGTTTACCTCTCATTTCTGGAAGTCATTTCAGAAAGGTCTTGGTACACAAGTTAGCCTTAGCACAACATTTCATCCACAGAAGGATAGTCAGGCAGAGCGTACTATTCAAACCTTAGAGGACATGTTGAGAGCTTGCGTGATTGACTTCAAGGGTAGTTTGGATTATCACCTTCCTCTTATAGAGTTTGCCTACAATAATAGCTACCATTCCAGTATTCAAATGGCCCCTTATGAGGCATTGTATGGGCGTAGATGTACATCTCAAATTGGTTGGTTTGAAGTAGGTAAAGCAACCTTCATAGGACCAAAATAGGTTCATGATTCTATGGAAAGAGTTCAGCTCATCAGAGATAGACTTAAGAAAGCCCAGAATCACCAGAAGTCCTATGCAGATCTAAGGAGAAGGGACTTGGAGTTCCAAATTAATGATTGGGTTTTCCTAAAAGTGTTACATATGTAAGGGGTGATGAGATTTGGCAAGAATGGGAAGCTCAGTCCTAGATATGTAGGCCCTTACAAGATCTTGAAAAGAGTTGGTAAAGTGTCTTATGAGTTAGAGTTGCCAGCAGAACTAGCAGCAGTGCATCCAGTCTTTCACGTTTCCTTGTTACAAAAGTGTGTGGGTGATCTAGCATCTTTAGTACCATTGGAAAGTGAGGATGTGGAGGATAGTCTCACTTATGAGGATGTGCCAATTGAAATTCTTGATCGTTGGGTTTGAAGGTTGAAAAACAAAGAAGTCACTTCAGTGAAGGTATTGTGGAGGAGTCAGTCTGAAGATGGAGCTACTTGGGAAACAAAAGCAGCCATGAAGGCCAAGTATCCTCATCTCTTTCCTTCTGATTCCATTCTAACTTGAGGTAATAGTTCCTCTCTAGTATTTTAGTTACTCATGCATAAATTCAGTCTTAGCTTTTTATTCCTTCAGTTAGTCTTGCATTTTCAGCGTATTTGCATGTTACTGGAACTTAGTTGAGTCAAATTTACGTTTCAAGTACTTAATGGTAAGGTTTGCAGCTCTTTCCCTTCATATTCAACTAGTTTAGTCTTCATTCGAGGATGAATGTTCCCAATGGGAAGATATTGTAACACCCCGTATTCTAGACAGACTAGAAATGCAGATTTTACAAGTTGCAGGTACCACCAACGGTGCCACCTACGGACCGTAGGTGGGTCCGTGGATGGCCACCTGCAGCTCCCTCCCAGAATCTAGAATAAATTTGTCTAAGGGTCGACCCACGCTAGGACGATGGAATATAGGTGGGACCATGGTCCGTGGTCCAGGCTGTGGTTCAGACCCCCAGATTCCACCTCTCTTAAGCCAAACGACGCCCTGCCAGGACGGACAGTTGGCCAGTCCACGATCCGTCGGTGGCTTTGACAACTTTTAAGTCAGGGTTGTTTGGCTTTTTCCCTATGCGTTGGACATCTAAACTACGTTGTTTTAGTCAATTTTAGCCTAGTAACTTAATTAGAACTTACCCTAGTCAACTCATTCTCCAAAAAAATCATCAAGTTGAACGAGAAAAGGGAGAAAGAATCGACCAACCCTCTCCAAGAACTCAGCAAGGTTTCCTCCAGTTCCAGTCCCAAAATCCAAAGATTTCTCCGTGAAATTCGTCACCATGTATGTGAGATTTCACTAGTGGGTTCCTTTTACCCATTATGTCCTGAGAATTCTGTCATATTTTTGAGTCTCTATATCATGTTTAGACCTAGGGTTTCTAGAACTTCAGATTTATGTTGTGATTCACCTGTTAGACTAATCCAAATCACATTATCATATTTTCGTGGAACTGTTCCTTAGTTCTTGCATGAAACAAAGAACCCTAGCTGTGTATATTCGTTTAGTTCATGAATTACACTTGCTAGGTCAGTTTATTCAGTTATACATGCTCCAGTAAAGAATGTTTCATTCTCAGTTCATTAATGTTGAATTTTCAGTTAACATGTCAGTGTTTTGAGCTATTCAGTATTTACAGAAATTCAGTTATAAGGTGTTACTTACATAATCAGTTGGGATTAGGCTTAATACCGAGTGGAATAAGGGTCAGTCACCCTCATAATCCCAGAAGTACGTGCCCCCATAGGATAAGTCCCATCTGTGGGCAACATATTTAATGGTCACGCCAATCATGCCTTTATACCCTTGGTAAGGTATATTGGGTCCTCTCGATGGGGCGATATATCGGACTCCACTGATAGCTCTCGTGGTTTTATGTCGGTTAATAATAGCTCCCACAGTCAGATTCTAATGCATTGACCAGGTTATCAGGTTTAGCTTAGTATTCAGTCCCAGCGTGTCATGTACTTGGTAATTGCATTCAGTTAGATCAGTATTCAGTATATTTCAATATTTACATCATGTTCAGATTATATCATTTCTCTTATTGCTTTGTTCAGTTATGTATATATTGTTTAGCTTTATCCTATCTTGCATGGTCAGTACCTTTCAAGTATTGATGCATACTATGTGCTACATCTTCTCGTGATGTAGGTTCAGGTCCTCAACATTCAGATCACGCATAAATCGGTTCCCGATCTCAAGTTCAATAGTATCAGTGGTGAGTCTTCATTTTTCGAGGACTATAGACTTGTTCCTTTTGACATTCATTCTTTCAATTTCAGTTTTGTTAGAGTTAGCTAGGGGGATGTCCCATCATCTCTAGTTAGTTATAGGCTTCTGTTCAGACATAGTTATATTTAGTCTTAGTTTGAGTTTGATCTTTCAGTTGTCATTAAACTTAGTTTTATTTATATTCAGATTTAGAATGGGTATTCCCCATCATTTTCCTTTATGTTATATTTTAAGCTTCCGCACAATATTTCTCTTTTTCAGTAAATATTTAAGTATGCTTATAATATGCCAGCAGGGTTAGCTTGGGGTCATTCATGATCCTAAGTCCCGTGTTTATGTCCAGGGGGTAGCCTCAGGCCGTGACACTCCATCTCCCAGGTTTCGTCAGGATCAGAAAGGTAGGGGATCAAGCTCTAAGTCTCAAGGGAGCACTTCAGGGAACACCTACCCAACTTTTTCAATGTGTGGTAAGAACCATCCGGGTGAGTGTCTTGCATGCAGTGAAGGATGCTTTTGGTGTGGTCAATCTGGCCATTGGTTGAAGGATTGCCCTTCTGCCAGGCAGGGGCAATGAGGTAACAAAAATAGGGCTTAGTCTATAGCTCTAGCAGCAACAGTAGGTCGCCCAACTCAACAGGGTGCTTTTTCTGGTACAGGTGGTGGTTAGCGCAAGAACAAATTGTATGTTCTCCAGGCTCGCCAGGACCAGGAAGATTCTCCTAATGTGGTCACTGGTACGTTACGAGTCTTTCATTTACATGTTTATGCATTATTAGATCCAGTGGCTGCTCTTTCCTTTGTAACTCCCTATATAGCAGTAAACTTTGGTGTCAGTCCAGAAACTCTTTCTGAACCCTTCCCAGTCTCTACTCCAGTTGGTAACCCAGTTATAGCTAAACGGGTATACAAAAATTGCCCTGTCACAGTCTCTCGGAAAGTCACTTTAGCAGATCTTGTAGAGTTAGAAATGGTAGATTTTGATATCATTCTAGGCATGAATTGGTTACATTCCTTTTATGCCTCTGTCGACTGTAGAACTAGGATTGTTCTGTTTCAGTTTCCAAATGAGCCAGTCATAGAATTAAAGGGCAGTAGCTTAGTGCTTATATGTTGATTTATCTCTTACTTTGAGGCCAAAAAGATGATCTCTAAAGGGTATAACTATTATCTTGTTCGGGTTAAGGATTCAAACTTTGAAACCCCAACTCTTGAGTAAGTCCCAGTAGTAAATGAGTTTCCCGAAGTCTTTCCAGAAGATCTTCCCGGAGTTCCTCCCAATAGGGAAATTTACTTTGGAATAGATCTCATTCGAGATACCCAACCTATTTCAATTCCTCCTTATAGAATGGCTCTAGCTGAGATTAAGGGATTGAAGGAATAGTTGAAAGACCTTCTAGATAAGGGCTTCATCAGACCTATTATCTCTTCATGGGGTGCTCCAATGTTGTTCGTGAAAAAGAAAGATGGTTTCCTCATAATGTGCATTGATTATCGACAGTTGAACAAAGTCACAATCAAGATTTACCTTTGCTCAATGTATAAAAACATTACTCTTTCTCTGGTTTGAGATAATTGCTCAACTATCCCCTTAAAAGAGGCAACTGCCCTGAATTAACTCGGAACTCATTAGTTGTTTAGAAATCAAAGTTTTTCTTTTCTCGCTGTAAAAATGATAAATTTGGGAGTCAACAATTCCCTTAAACTTTACTCAAAATGCGTCTTTAAACTTTCCTCAAAACTGCTTTTTACCTTATGAGAAAATCAATTTAAGATAATTATTTGGTTAAAAAGATTCTCATCAATAAATCAGTAAATACTTCAAATAAAAGGGTTCATGCTGAAAAATAGGCATGAATAATCAACTCAAGAATCTCAACACATAATATATAGCAACTCAAAAATTAGGAATAACAGCTCAGAATTCATCAACGAACTCATCTCAAGAATTATCAAAACTAAGGATGTAACCCTAGATTATTCTTTACAGATAAAAAGTAGATGTAGGGCGTAAGGACGAACTATGTCCATCACTATGATAGCCTTACATACCTCGGAAGAACAAAGTTCTTAGCAATATCAATGGAATTCGAAGAACGATAGCAAACCCTAAATTTTCTCCTCTTGGGTCCTTGCTCTAAGTCTTTAAAGTGTAAAAGAACGTAAGATAATGTTTTAACACTGTTTAGACCTTAATTAGGTGAAAAAGTCATGGGTTAGGCTTAGAATGAGTGGGAAAAGACTAAAGTACCCTTCTTAAAAAGCTGTCAAAAATAGTCCACGGGACCACGTGTCGTGGTTTGACTCACGGACCCTAGATCCTATCCGTGGATTCTATATTGAGTTTTTGAGGCTCAAACGTCCATTTATGGGTCCAAACAATGGCCAGTAGGTCAATCTACGGCCATTTTGAGACAAGTGTTTTAGACTTCCACTTTCTTTATAAAATGCTTGGACTTGAAATACTACTTTACCTCTCTTGTTATATTTCTTATGTTATGAATGCTAAGTGGCTTGTATAGGGTCTCTCGGGGTCCTATATGCCATGGTACATCTAGGGTATACCCATAGGTCATGACAAACTTGGTATTAGGGCACAAGGTTTAGAATGGTCCTAAGATGTCTTATAAGCCACATCTAGTAGAGTCTTGTTCATGAGTGTGAAGCGCGCCAGATTTATGAATGAGAGGCTACAAGATGTTTAGGAAACTTCACTTCTTTCATTACTCTAAAGTCGTGCGATAGAGTTTTAACTCTATAAAGTTTCTCTCCTATTCCTTACCTGACGCTCTATAGGATATGTCTACTCGAAGAGCTTATGTTAAAAGGAATGCGGGAGAGAATGTGAATCAAGAAGCTCCTCATCAAGCTATGGTCTACACTTTTGCTGAGCAAGTGACTAATGTGGAGTTTAGGGTTGCTTTTCAAGTATTGGCTCAAGCCGTGATGGCCCAAGCCAATATGGAGGTTGTGGTTCCTTTGAACCCAAATGTGGGTACGGAGGAATCTAGAGTAAGGGTTTACAAGAATAAATTGATGAGGTTTACAATGTGTTGATGATCATGGGAGTGACGCCGGTGGAAAAGATGGAGTTGGCCGCTTATCAAATTAAGGGTGTTACTCAAATATAGTATAACCAATGGAAAGAAGGGAGACCGTAAGATGCGGGTCCTCTTGATTGGGAGAAGTTTAAGGTTAGTTTCCTTGATAGGTTCTTTCCCCTTAAGATGAGGGAAGCAAAGGTGCTTCATTTCATCAACCTTCGTCAAGGAAGTATGAGTGTGAGGTAATATGCTTTGAAGTTCACACAATTATCTAAATATGCTCCAACAATGGTTGCCGATTCGAGGGCTAGGATGAGTAAGTTCATTTTGGGTGTGTCTGAAATGGTTGTTAAAGAATGTCTTACCGCCATGTTCATTAATGACATGGACATTTCTCTCCTCATGGTTCATGCTCAACAAATCGAAGAGGAGAAACTTAAGGAAATGTCTAGGGAGACAAAGAGGGCTAAAACTGGTGATGGTAATTTCTCTCATGCAAGGTCCGATGGACATTGTCGTCCTAGATTTCGAAAAACTTTTTCCAATCAAGGTTCCTTCAATTCTCCTTTTAAGTTCAACAAAGAGATGGTGTCTAACCCTAATCCTGAAGGAGGGAATGGTAGTGGATCTTCATTGCCTATGCCTACTTATGCTCGGTGTAGAAAGAAGCATGAAAGTATGTTCTTAGCCAGCACATATGGTTGCGTCAGTTGTGGTAAAAGTGTTTATAAGATGAGGGATTGCCCAATGCTTATGGCTAAAAGAAGAGAGTGCAGGCAAGCTCCTCCTAGTGGTTCGAGTTCCAATGCTCCCAAGTAAAACCAATTCTATACACTTCAGACTTGTGGTGAGCAATAAGGTTCTCCCGATGTGATTATCGGTATGTTGAAAGTCTTCCAACTTGATGTTTATGCTTTACTTGATCCTGATGCTACCTTGTCTTTGTGATGCCATATGTGGCTACGAGGTTTCATGTTCTTCCGGATGTGTTGCTAGAACCTTTTTCTCTCTCTACCCCTGTCAGTGATTCTATTGTGGCTAGGAGGGTCTATAGAAGATGTCCCATCTCCTTTTCCCATAGAGTTACTCTAGTTGATTTGGTAGAGCTTGATATGCTAGAATTTGATGTTATGCTTGGTATGGATTGGTTGCACTCATGTTATGCTTCTATTGATTGTAGAACTCGTGTAGTCAAGTTTCAATTTCTGAATGAGCCTTTCCTGGAATGGAAGGGGGGGAATTCTATGCCTAAGTGTCAGTTTGTCTCTTGTCTTAAAGCTAGAAAGATGATTTCTAAGGGTTGCATTTACCATCTAGTTAGGGGAAGGGATGTAGATTCTCAAACCCCTACTCTGGAGTTGGCCCCCGTTGTGAATGAGTTCTCGGAAGTGTTCCTAGATGATTTACTCGGTATTCCTCCCGAAAGGAAAATAGACTTTAGCATTGACCTTCTCCCAGATACGCAGCCTCTTTCTACTCATCTTTACCGTATGGCTCCGACATAACTAAATGAGTTGAAAGAACAATTGAAGGATTTTTTAGATAAGGGTTTCATCCGACCGAGTATCTCTTAATGGGGTGCTCCATTTTTGTTTGATAGGAAGAAATATAGTTCTCTTCGTATGTGTATTGACTATTGTCAGCGGAACAAGGTGACCATTGAGAATAAGTATCCTCTTCCAAGGATAGATGATTTGTTTGACTATCTTCGGGGAGCAAGCTACTTTTCTAAGATTGAGCTTCGGTCGGGTTATCACCAATTGAGGGTGAAAGAAGATGATATTCCGAAGATGGATTTTCAAACTTGGTATGGTCATTATGAGTTTTTGGTGATGTCGTTTGGTTAGACTAATGCTCCGACGGCATTTATGGATTTGATGAATAGGGTGTTTAGATAGTACCTTGATATGTTCGTAATTGTGTTCATTGATGATATTTTGATCTATTCGAGAAGTGAGGATGATCATATCAATCATTTGAGGATTGTGTTTCAAATCCTTAAGGAACAACAACTCTTTGCAAAGTTTAGCAAATGTGAGTTTTGACTATGTTCTGTGGCTTTTCTAGGTCACATTGTTTCTAGCATGGGTATTGAGGTAGATCATATTGAGACGAATGCATTTAAGAGTTGGCCTAGACCTCTAACCCCTTCAAATATTAGAAGCTTCTTGGGTTTGACCAGTTACTATAGAAGGTTTGTTGAGGGGTTTTCTTCTATTGCCTCTCCATTAATAGCATTGACTCAATAGAAGGCTAAGTTTATATGGTTTGAAGCTTGTGAGAAGAGTTTCCAAGAGTTGAAGGATAGACTTACTTCCACTTCGGTTTTGAGTTTACCGTAAGGGACGGATGGTTTTGTGGTTTATTGTGATGCCTCTAGAATTGGGCTAGGATGTGTGGTTATGCAAAATGCGAAGGTTATTGCTTATGCTTCAACGCAACTTAAGATTCATGAGAAGAAATATCCTACACATCACCTTGAATTAGCGGTGGTTGTTTTTGGAGGCATTATTTTTATGGTGTTCATGTGAATGTTTTTACTAACCACAAGAGTTTGAAATATATGTTTAACCAAAAGGATATAAATCTTCGCCAAAGGAGGTAGCTTGAGTTATTGAAGGATTATTACATGAGTGTTCTCTGCCACCCCGATAAGGCGAATGTAGTTGCACATGCTCTTAGTCGATTATCTATGGGTAGTGTTGCTCATACTGAAGAGGAAAGAAAAGAGTTGATTCGAGATGTTCATAGATTTGCCCAGATGGGAGTTCAGGTAGTAGACTCTACCAAGGGTGGTATTATGGTTCAGAATCGTATTATGTGGTGGATGTGAAAGCCAAACAATTTCTTGATCCAATTTTGGTTGACTTGAAAGAAATGGTACTTAAAAAGTCTGTTGAGGCTTACTCCGAAGAGGGAGATGTATTACGTAGATATAAAGGTCGTTTATGTGTTCCAAATGTAGATGACTTCAGGGAACAGATCTTGTTAGAAGCCCATAGTTCTCGGTATTCCATTCACCCGGGAGCCACCCAAATGTACCATGATTTGCGGGAGATCTATTGGAGGAATGGGATGAAGAAGGATATTGCGGAATTTGTGGCTAAGTGTCCAAATTGTGAACAAATGAAAGTTGAACATCAAAAACCAGGAGGTTTGTCCCAAGATATTAGTATTTATACTTGGAAGTGGGAAGATTTGAATATGGATTTCGTAGTACGGTTGCCACGCACTTGGCAACAGCATGACTCGATTTGGGTATAGTAGATCGGATGATGAAATCGGCTTATTTTATTCCCGTCAATGTTTCATATTCGGTGGAGGATTATGCCAAGTTGTACATGAAAGAAATGGTAAGGTTGCACGGAGTGCCCTTTTCCATTATTTCTGATCGTGGTACTCAATTCACTTATGAGTTTTTTAAGTCTTTCCAAAAGGGTCTTGGTACTCGTGTTAAGCTTAGTACGGCCTTTCATCCCCAAACCGATGGGCAAAAGGAGCGTACTATACAAACTTTGGAAGATATGTTAAGAGCTTGTGTGATTGATTTCAAGGGAAATTCGGATGATCATTTGCCTTTGATTGAATTTGCCTATAACAATAGCTATCACTCAAGTATTGGTATGGCTCCATTTGAGGCTTTATATGGTAGGAGGTGTAGATCTCCTATAGGCTGGTTTTAGGTGGGTGAAGTTTCCTTAATAGGTCTCGAATTGGTACATGAGGTTATAGAGACGGTTCGACTTATTAGAGGAAGGTTGAGAACAACCCAGAGTCAAAAAAAGTCATATGTCGATGTTAGAAGAAAAGATCTTGAATTTGATGTGCATGATTGGGTTTACTTGAAAATTTCACCCATGAAAGGTGTAATGAGGTTTGGTAAGAAAGGGAAGCTTAGTCCCCGTTTTGTAGGCCCATATCAAATTTTGAAGCGTGTTGGTAAAGTTTCTTATGAACGAGATTTGCCCAATAAGTTGGCATCGGTGCATCCGATTTTCCATGTCTCTATGTAAAATAAATGTGTTTGAGATCCAACATCTATAGTTCCCATAGAAGTTTTGGGAGTTAAGGAGAGTCTTTCTTATGAGGAAGTTCCAGTTGAGATTTTAGACCGACAAGTTAAGAAGTTGAGAAACAAGGAAGTTGCTTCCGTGAAAGTGTTATGGAGGAATCATTTAGTTGAGGGTGATACTTGGGAGGATGAGGCCGATATGATGTCCCGATATCCTCATCTCTTTCTGTTTACTCATACTCTATCTTGAGGTATTAAGTTCCTCATGGTTTACTCTTTTGGTGTCATGTGTGTTTTAGATATTCCCATGATTTCCTTATTATACATGTTCACGAAAAGTTTAAGTTTTGAGAAAATGAGTCAACTTGATTGATTTCTACATGTTTATGTGATTATGTGTATGAACTGCATATAGACATGATATGATGCTTTGAACATGCCTTAGCTTGGAATTGATATGATGTTTCCTCCTCGGATATATGCATTTGATTATGAGTTGCATATGAATTTCATGATATGAAGATATGAGTATGTTTTACCTTGGAGTTGAGGTTTCCTCCTTGGATATGTGCATTTATGTGATTACATGCATGATGGGCTGCTAGTATTGAGTCTTTTCCATTAAGAGGTGTCTATAATTCCAATCGAGGACAAACGTTCCCAAAGGGGGGATAATGTAACTCCTCAGAATCTATTATTCTAAGCATGGGGTAAAGTGTCAAGTCATGCATCAAAGATTTGAGCCTGGGCACCCTTTACGAGGACCCATACGGGCTGTGAAGGGCACCACAAGTCATGGGGTGGCTTGTGGTGGCTAACACGTGGAGGTGGGCGTGTTGGAAGATGGGTTTTAAGTATGGTAAGCCAAGCCACTGATGAAGGACCACGGCTCGTGGAGCCTGGCATGAAGAAGGTTAGTCGACTGTAAGTTTAGGAGCTTTTGGGTCTTTTATAGTTTTCTTTAAATTAATACAATGTCATTTTACCCAAGCCTAGGGCCCCTATATAAATGATTTTAACCCCAAAACTCACCCATTCAAGTCATTCTTCCAAATTTTACAAAAGAAGTTGAGTCTTTCTCTCCCAAGGATATTTCTCTCTCTAGAAGCGTGAAGAAGAAGATTGAAGCTAGCGTTCAAGATCAATCCTTCATTCTTCAATTGCTTTGGGATTTGATATCAAGGTATCTATAAGAAAAAAAAATCAACGAAAGGAAATTTGGTCGTTAAAAATGCAATTCCGGACGTTATATATCAATAACGACCACAAAAAAATTGTTCGTCACCGTTCGCTAAAAGCTCCGTCGTTAAAAGTTAACGACCGGAGTCAAGATCCGATCGGTGCGGATCATTTAGTGATGGCTAAAATTCCGGTTGTGATTCTTTTTTGACGACAAGATTTTCCTTTCGCTAATATATTATTTGGTGGTTAAAACCTTTATTACAACAATTCATTATATTGTTGCAAGTGCTTTTAATGGCCGATATTCCTATCCTTAGTTGTCCATTTGTTCAACAACACATATTTTATTAAATATAAATACCAAAAATTTATATTTGAAAAGTAGCCATTACTTTACAAACATCCAAGTATAAAAGTTTATCAATAGTCGTATCAAATTTCATGCTAACATAAATAAATAAAGTATTACATTATCAAATTCAAATTGTGTGATAATTTTTTTATTAAATTCTAGAAAAACATTATGAATTTGCAATATATGAACATAATACATCTTTAGACCACCCCTAACAAAACCCCAAAATCGACTTCTTGTACTTTAATTTGCTCTGCATTTCGTGTATTCATAATCTGTAAAAAGAATAAGTTCATGTTGGTTTAGTAATAACTATTCTAATAATAAATAACACGTAATTAATCATATAAAACAAGTGGGATTAATCGCTTTACAAATAAGATGGGTAGGTCCTACAAAAATTAATGCACAATAACAGTATAAAATTTTAAACTGAATTATGACCAACATCTTTCATAAGAGGATATTGTTAGATAATAAGCAATAAATTGTGCACTCTATTTAAGGGAGTGGGCAAATATGTACTATAGGATGATGCTACTCACATTGTTATATTAATAAAAGAAGCATGTAGAAAATGACTGTTTAAACAATCATATTGAATGTTCAATTTGAGTAAATAGATCAAGGTTAGAGTTTTTACATCTAACCATACGACCCAAACATCATTGGAAAGCAAATAACTATTACTACGACTGCAATGTCTATAAAAAAGACTACACTTTCAACGCTCAAGGCATTATTAGTAGTATATCTAGTCATTAAGTTTTTAATAAGACCCAAAATTTTCAAATTCTTGGCCATATTTTGTAAAGATTTTTCACCAAATGCTTTTGATAATTATATTATATAACTAATTAGTTCATTAAGAACCTGCTAACTTTCTTTTCAAAGAAAATTTAATTAATAAAGTACTATTCTAGTCAGGAATTGTTTTTCACTCAAAATCTGGATTATTACATTTGTTTAGCAGGTCAAGAAATATTTTTGGTTTGTAAAAGTCTATAAAATAAATTTGTTTCCTATACAGATTTTCTACATCTTCTTCCCAATATTATATAATGCAATTAAAATTTGGGATCTGTAAAGGTGTAATAAGAATCTCTTACATTTAACCACTATTTTAAATACTAATATCTGATAACAAAATACAATTATTTTTACCCCTTAGCAATCTAATTCATTAATAATTTTCCATCCCCACCACCCCTCTAAATGAATAGAGGAAAACATCACAAACATGGATCAATAAAGTTAAAAATGAAAGAGATCAGATTAATCATATATCATGTATTCTATTGAGAAAATAAGTTATTTGGAGAATTTGACTCACCTGATATTTATTTCATAATTTTTTAACATTGATTATGAAAGAGAAATTGCAAGCTTGTTTGTGGATCCAACGGGCAGAGAGTGGACATTGGGAGTTATCACCTAGAAAATAAATATTGTGATTGTGTTAAGATATTTCTTATTTTTAGGAGGGAGTGGGTTGATGGAAGTTGGGGAAAAATATAGTGGGGAAAAGTTGTGCTTGACTTTTTTACTGCTTCAACATCAGTGTCTCATCTATCTATACTAGAGACAGGTGCCGGTGCTAGCACGAGTCTAATATTTATTATTTTTTATTTTAATTTATGTGATATAGATATAATTTAAAAGGTTAATTAAATTTTAATATGTTTTTTAGATATTTTAAGTTGTTAATTACTTTTTGTTTGTGCAAATTTAATGCGAAGAGGTCCATTAAGATGTTCATAATTAAAGTATTTTTCATCATCGATCATTGATTTTTTACTCAAAGTAGTTACAAGATACAAATAAATATTACCGACATTCAAAATAATAAAGCTTTAACTAAAAAAAATAATTTTAAACTAAAAGTCATAGTTAAAACGGATCCCATAATTTCAAAAAAATTATACACTAATCAAATTAAAGTAGAACAAAAGAAATTTTTTTAATTTTTTTTTTTCGAAACACGCTAAAGTAGGCACGTTGATGGAATGTGCCTGGTTCAACACAAAGTCTCTTATATATATATATATATACTAGATATGGGATCCCGTGCCAGCACGGGGCCCAATATATGTTACTGTTTCTGTTTTAATTTATGTGGTACATATGAACTTTGAAATTAATCAATTTTTTATTATGTTTTTATATATTTTTTAAGTTGCTAATTATTTTTATTTAGAGTATGTTTTACGTAAATATATTAGAAATCACAATAATTAACAAGTTAATATAAAAAAAAACTTATAAAAAATTCATTGACTTTTGAAATTTCATTTGTATCACATAAATCAGGACCGAGTAATATATATGAAAATTACATAAAACGTACTATAACTCACAATCATTAGCAACTTAAAATATCTATATATCTATATTTCTCCAAATTTATGCGGTATAGATGAAATTTTGAAAGTTAACAAAAACTGTTTATATGTTTTGAAATATTTTAAGCTATTAATTATTATGATTTATAATACTT
>NW_006239012.1:1458769-1458968 GCF_000226075.1 Solanum tuberosum | reverse complement strand
TCTTGTTTTAATTATTGTAATACCGATTGAATTTGGAGAGCCAACTAAATTTTTTTTAAATTTTTTTAAAAAAATTTTAAGTTGTTAATTATTATAATTTATAATATTTTTATTAATTTTAAACCAATATATGTTTTTCTCTGTCTCAATTACATGAGACATGGAATTCGGAGAGTCAACTAAAATTTTAAAATATGTT
>NW_006239012.1:1458034-1458249 GCF_000226075.1 Solanum tuberosum | reverse complement strand
CAGTATTTCTATTCATCTTTTTTCTCCTTTTTTTGACATTTTATCTTTGTTTTGTATTATTTTTTTAAAGTATTTATGTCATACCCAATTAATTATGCCATTTATAACATCCATTACACTAATATAGATTTAAGTAAATGAAAATGGAAGATGAAAAGATAAAAACTATTCATTTTTTATAACTGTTTATAATTATTTAGCCTATAAAATAAAAA
>NW_006239012.1:1454944-1456168 GCF_000226075.1 Solanum tuberosum | reverse complement strand
TTATTTGACATTATGAGATATTTCTTAGACATTTAAGGAGAATGGTACACCGGAATATATATTAAAGGATCAACTTCATGCAATGGAAGAATTTGTTATTAGCAAATATATTTTAACTTATTTGATAAAAAATATATTCTTCCTCATTTAATAGATGTAAAATTTGTGAAGCTTTATTTTTTTCACAATCTTCATATTATTAAAACAAATAATAATATTACGATTAAACAACAAAGTAAATATAAAATTAATCAAAAATATTTAATTTTAATGATCGCGCGAAGTGCGGCCAAGTTCTCTAATTTAAAACAAAAAAGTCAAATTTAAATGGGTCTACTATAGAATTCCTAGAAATCCAACTTGAAAAATTATGTTAAAAATGGAAACTAAAAAGTGAAATAAATTTAATTGAGAGTTATCCTTCGTCTGTCCCATTTTATGTGACACTTTTTATTTCTCGAGAATCAAATAGTTTAAGTTTGACCATAAATTTGCGTATGATATCTTCAATTTTTTTAAAATGAAATTTATATATTTGTAAACTACGTAAAAATCAAAATATTATAATTCATAATAATTAATAATTCAAAATATTTTAAAGATCTATGAAAAATTTAAGATGAAAGATAAACTAAAAAGAGTAAAAGGGGAGAATGGAAAGTAGAAAAAAAGAATAATTCATCTTTTTGGTGGGCGTCAATGTACAATTTCTATAGCTTTTAGTCCAACTCTTTAGTGCTTTGTTGGTCCTCCCAAACTCCCATTTCTAAATAGGAGTAATATAAAAGGAAAAGAAAAAATGACACATGTCAATACCATAAATTTTCAGAATTTTAAATAATTAATAATTAATAATCAATAATTAAATAAATAAATATAGACACATGTCAATAATTAGAATTTAAATGACACATGTCTACACCACAAATTTTTAAAATTTTAAAATTTAACTAATTTTAAATAATCAATAATTAAATAAATAAATATAGAGACGTGTCAATAATTACAATTAGACACATTTATTAGACCCAATTAACTCTACGGTAGTTACACAAAATTTTAAATAAAGAATAATAAGTTATTATTCGATAATGTTAATTAATCAATAATTAATTAAATATATAGACACATGTCAATACTTATATTTAGACCCATTTAATTCTATGTTAACTATATATAATTTTAAATAATCAATAATAAATCTAATTTCTATTTAGCTATATT
>NW_006239012.1:1452589-1454144 GCF_000226075.1 Solanum tuberosum | reverse complement strand
ACTTTTTTTTTGTTTCAATGACTAATTTAGATTTATTATTTTGATGGTCAAATTTATTTATGTTTCACTAATATTCTTGTAAAACTTATTATAGATGACCAATTTTTTTTCTTCAAATACAAAAATTAAATTACAATATTGACAAAAAAAATTGTTTTAAATTATAATATAGCCACAAAAAAATAGTTTTAAATTTTTTTCTTTACACTAAGGAATGAAAGAAAAAAATAAAATAAGAATAAGAAACTAAAATAATGAAAATCAAAGAAGTCAAAAAATAATTTATGTATGAAAACTATTGAAATATACCTTGAACTTTGCTAGAAGAATCCTATATACCCCTAAATGATTTTTTTAAAAAAATTATAAGTCAAAAATATAAGTTTAAAATTAATTTTTTCACTTCCGTTAAATGAAGGGTATATGTGAGCTCATTTTGTAACGGTAGGGGTACATGTGAGCCGTTTGTGTAACGGTAAGGGTATATATGAGCCACTTTCATAACGAGGGGCATATCAGCTCCAAATAGCAAAGTTGAGGGGTATATCAGACCCTTTTCCCAATAATCAATAATAAATAATTATTTAAATAATTACAATTGGATAGATTCTACGGTAGTTACACAACAATGTAAATAAACAAAAAAATTATAAATAATTAATTACAAATTGAAAGATTCTACGGTAGTTGATATACCGTGAGTTTACGGTATTTGTAATACATTTCACTTACAAGTTGTGCGTGTCTAGGGCCTTTTTGTATTAGTTTTCATGTGTTTTTATCATATTTTGCAGGAAAGATGTTCAGGCGCGGAATTAAAGAGACAGTTGAAAGAAATGCAGAAAAGGGCATCTACAGAGGTGATCTACGGACCGTAGGTCCATTGACGCTCCGTAGATGGTAGTCGTAGATCAGCAGCCAAGGCATGGAAGGCAAATCAAGGAAATCTGACCAAGTGTGGAACCACTGTGACCATTGACGGTCCGTAGATCAATACTGTTGATCCGTAGATGGATACTGCGAGGGTTCCAGTACCTAATTTTTAAAAATTCGAAGTATGGAGCTACGGAGAGGGATTGACGGACCGTAGATCTATCTACGGTCCGTACTGCAGTTCCGTCGTTTGCTTTAGAGAAACTGAGTTTTGGAAGCTGAAATATTTTCCAAGTCTTGGCTGACGGAAGGGACTCACGGACCGTGGATCCATTGACGGTCCGTGAGTCAGTCTCGTGGAATGAAGACGTGTGCCTGTGACAAATTTTCCTTATTTTGTTTACCTTTTAATTTAGGACTTGTTTTCTATAAATATGGCATGTAAACCTCATTTTTAGGGGTTGGACATTATTATTCTATTCTAGTTCTTGACTTGAGAAATTAACTTGCAACTTTAGCAATTATTAATTTCCTTAGATCGTTTTGAAGATTTTGGAGTTGCAATTCAAGTTGAATTTCTGGGTTTATTACTCTTGTTACGTAAGCTTATAATTCTCTCATCTACAACATTGAATTGTATTCATATGATTATGAGTAACTAAACTCCACAACTAGGGTTGTG
>NW_006239012.1:1404605-1452333 GCF_000226075.1 Solanum tuberosum | reverse complement strand
CCCCCCCCCCGCCTTTAATTACTTGTTTGGGAAATACTTTGACTAAACGAATATAATCGTAAGTTAAATTTAAGTCTAGACCATATTCCTCGTGGGATCGACCCCAACCTAAAGTTGGGTTCTTTACTTGATAAGGATCGCTTATGCTTCTTTAGGGAGGTGTAATTTGAGCGTATTAGTAGTTACACAATATATTTTAAATAAACAAAAATAGATTATTATTTTACTATTACATCTTCTACCTACAAATACATAATTTTAATTACAAAAGCATAAATTTTAAATGAATATATACAAAAAGATTCTCCTGTAACATCATATGTTATAAACCACTTAATAAATATAGATGATGAGTATAGCTTGTAACATCATATGTTATAAACCATTTATTCAAGATAGATGATAAGTATATATAATACATAAGAAGTTTTAATATATCATTATTTTGTATTTAAAATTTATACCAAACAATAAATATATTTTTACAGATAAATACAAGCATTTTTATAACTTCTCAATAACCATCCAATAAACAAGGAAACTTAAACTACAATTATTCATTGCATCTTGAAATTTCCGTACTATATATAGACATCTTTCAGAAATAACTTTACATACCTTTACAATGTTCGGCGATTGTTCGGAGATATTCAATAATATACATGGCTTTGCAATTTCACACAATCTCAGAAATTACATCCAAATCAATGCACTGGAACTTGAAAGTTCGTGTTATTCGATTGTGGATAGTTCCTGACAAATTCAAACCAAAAATACCTTACACTTTGGAGATAATTTTACAGGACGAAAAGGTACTACTCATACAAATAGTTTTTATATACTCGATATAAATTATCATAAAACAATATTTTGTTTTATTTCAGGGCGATCGTATTCATGCATCACTTGAAAGTCTGTAATTAAGCATTTCAGAGAAATTCTATATGACTTGGTGTTTTTCGGATGAATTACTTTGTGGTTGCCCCAAACATCATGAAATTTAAGACAACAACACACAAACACAAGCTTAACTTCACTTTGACTACAAATATTAAGGAAATTCAAGATCCTTCATTTCACATGGATATATTCAATATCCGCACCTTTGACCAATTGACAATTTATCACAACGTTGATGAGACAGAGCTTTTGGGTAATAATGATATGTTATTCCATTCATTAGTTTTTAAATTTACAAAATTACTAATGTATCTTCTTTGCAGATGTTGTTGGCCATGTTTCATATCAACCAATTCAACAGATACAGCAAGGAGATAACAATAGTTATTTCATCAATATTGTTCTAGAAGATGATAAGTAATTATTTGAAATTTAGTTTATTATTATATATATTCATTTATCATTTATATATTAAAATGTAATTAAATTTCATTAATACAGTAAAAATAGACTGTCAACAACGTTATGTGGTGAACTGGCTTGAAATTCACTCGCTTATCCGGAATGAGCTACTGAGTTGGAGTACAAGAAAGAAGCACCACTTCTTTATTGTCTTGAAACTCCGCTCTGAACCCGAATCGTACGGTCTAATATATGTGTCAAAGAGCGGATTCTCTTGCAGCGGATACGGGGCATGCCCCTGAGCCTATTGATTCAATTCCTAGCAAGTCCTGTCTCTCTCCTTCACTTAAAACACAGCCTATGATGATTCTCAATTCCTTTTGAACTTGCGGATCAAATACAACCACATTTCACGAAATCTACAGATGAACCTTTGATTGTGGTTTGTCAATTAATGAAGGCTCACAAATTTAGAGGTTTACACATTGTAATTTCAGTAACACAATTTTAAAATACAAATTTATTTTGTATAAATATTTTGACATTGTATAATATCAATCATCAGAAAACTACTAAGTACGTAGTTGTTGGTATCAAACCAAAATCTGGATTAATCCTAATCTACATCAGCCTAATGAATTCAAAGACAGGTTAGAAAATTATGTATAAATTTAGGCATGTATCTTCAACATTTGCAAGGTAGTTAATTATGCTTTTCTTTAATAATAATTCTAAATATAATATCGAAACTATATGTTATGAATATTTTTGCAGATTGATTTCATCATGTGATTATAAATATGAGAGGCTCTCCCAGACAAGTTCTAAAAACATCATTCTATTACTGATGAGTTGTCTAAAGGAGTTGTATCTTTTACATATCTTGTAACTATCATCTATCTTTTATATATATTTATATATATATATTTATTTATTTTCTATGAAGTGACTTATATTTTTAAATTCATTAGTAACAGTAGGATCATTAAATTTAACTTTACTTCGTACAAAATGTAAACAACACACTGTTAGCCGATTTGTACAAATACGTGAGTACAATTTAAGAAACATACATTATTCCCTTGTGTTAAAAAAGATGCCACACTTTGGCGAACAATATGGTGGATCCATCCCAATTTCTGAGCTGATATAATCAGAATAGAAATCAGATATGCTAAAGCTCAAATTTGACCAAAAAAAAAACACCTATAAGTATCTTAAGTATCCACACTTATAGTAAGTTCCAGCAATATAAACTGCACCATTATGGCGTTCAATAAATAAAATCATGTTTTTTAAACTCACCAAACAACAAGCAATTCATCTTCATTCTTTCAATATATATGTTTAAAAACCATTGAGTTCTGCTTCACAAACTTGATGTGTAACAACAAATCCTCCAGAGCCACCACTTACCACATAAAGATCCATATCTACCCCTTTGAAGGGTCATACAGGATGCTCAATATCAAGATTTTTATTTTTGATCTCATGGACAAGCTCTAAAAGAGCAATACTACTTGCCTTAACATATACAATTCTACTCATAGTTTCACAAAATCTGCTAAAACCAAATTTCTTAGGCTTCAGAAACTTTAATAGCAAAATCATGAAGTTGCTAAAGAAATTAAAGGTTAAATGGGTTTTCAAAATAGTATGCAACTTTTTTCAAAAGGGTCATGACTTATCTCAACATATTTCAAAAGCTTATTTTTAAACTATGTGATATGTGAAGTAAAGCTCCTTATAAACAACCTGTTGCTGAATTTCATTTATCTAGTAGATAAAGTATGATCAAAATAGCAAATTTTCCAATTGGTATACCCGTTATCCCAAAAGGTACCAGACAAGATATTGTTAATGCAACTGTAAATTCATCATATTTATGGCCACATTGTCAACTATTGACTCTAACAAAGAATATGAGGTTGCAAAGCAATGCGAACGATACACATTTGGAAGAATTGAGAGATTTTTCCAATTGGATCTTGAAAGTTGGGGATGGTAGCATTGGAAGTTCAATTCATGGAATAGACAAAGTTTTAATACCAAATGATCTTCTAATAAATGAGTATACTGATCCAATAGCATCTATTGTTGAAAGTACCTAACTGGATTTCATCACTAGTTGCAATGATATCGAGTACCTTCAACAAAGAGTCATTCTTGCTCCAACTCTTGATATGGTTGAATCAAATCAGTATATGATCACCCTTAATCATAATCCTAAGATATCATATTTAAGATCTGATAAAAATTTCCGGTCTGATCATACTTATTTAGCTTTAGAACATGTACACACTCCTGAATTTTTTAATAATATTAAATGTTCTGGCGTTCCAAATCATTCAATCACTTTAAAGGTTGGGGTTCCAGTGATGTTACTAAGAAATATTGATCAGTCAGCAGGATTATGTAATGGAACTAGATTGATTGTTACTAAACTTGGAAATCAAGTAATTGAAGCAAAGGTTTTATCTGGACAGATGGTTGGCCAGAAGGTGTTTATTCCAAAATGACTTTAACACCTTCAGATTCTAGAATTCCTTTTAAGTTTCAAAGAAGACAGTTTCCTATAACTGTATCATTTGCTATGACAATCAATAAGAGTCAAGGACAGTTTTTATCTCATATGGGCTTATTTCTGAAGAAGCCATTGTTTACGCATGGACAGTTTTATGTGGCTCTTTCCAGAGTGACAGATAGAAAGGGATTACAAATACTTACTTACGATGAAGATGGGCAAATAAGTAATGAAGCTACAAATGTAGTATATAAAGAAGTATTCCAAAATCTAATTTGACATACTTTGTATTTTTTTAATTCTATATATATACTAGATTTTTTGTTGTGTTTGTTACAATAACTGTTATATCTGTTTTAGATTTCAATACTTCTGTATTTTAACTTATTAAGTTAACATTAAGCAGGTACACATTAATAAAAAAAAATTAAGAAAGTTCAAATTACTTTGAAATATGCAATAGTAGATATGTACTAACCTTAAGTAACTCACTATAATCACTGATATTTGCCATCAATACACTAGCAGATAAAATTTCTTCCCATAATCAACTTATCCGTCATCTACGAAACACTTATTACAAAGCATTTATGAAAATATAGTAGGAAAGTTTATTCAGTTGTAATGCATTAAGAATGAAATTGTATTAGAACATTGTTCAAATTAGTTGTATATATCTAAATTATCATAAACTACACAAATCTATATATTAATACTACTATTAAACATTAATAATAAATAAAACTTCTTAGTTATCAGATAGTTTTATCCATATTTAAAGTACAAATAAATTATAAGACTTCACACATTTTCAATCTTTACTAATTTTTAACTTTACTCATTCTCAAAATAATAAAAGTGACAAGTTTCTATATTATAAAGGTAATTTTTCCAAATTATGATTTGGAGAACAAGAAAATGATAACTTTTTCTGATAATATATACAAAAAAACTATGTCGATAGCTTTTAATAACCTGTACAATGTGCAATATTGTGGATACATTACCAATTCTAAATCAACATATCCCTTAAACTCACAATTTAATAAATATTTAATTTCAAATACAATCAAATACCTTCTACTTATCATATCTTTTTAATAACTTGTGCTTCTACTTATCAGATCTACTTTTTAAATTGACCTAACTATTTATAATAACAACCTTATATAATTATAAATAAAGCAATTTTTAACATGAAATGAACTCTCATTTTTTTACTTACATAGCTAATCTAATTTCTTCAAAGTTCAAACAAACAATTCACATTAAAAATTGTCAAGTACAAGTTACTCCGGTTAGCTAGAAAAACTAAAACTGAGATTATCATTTACGAAATCTCTGAATCTCCAAATAAAATACCAAAATTTGTATCAACATAAGTTTATAATAGCTTTGAAATAACATGCATTTACTACTTTATAATTTAAATTAAATTTAAACTATTAACCCATATCTTACGATCCCAAATAAATCTGAAGGAGACATAACCTGATAAATCTCATAAAAATAAATCCAAAATAAGAACTACTTCATGCTAATATATTCTTCAATGGAAGTTCTCATAAGAAGGATCAATATAAAAAATGTCAAACATTTAACTCACCATTTCACAGAACATTGGATTTTTGACAGAACGATGCTAGATCTGAAAACAACTCCGATCAATTCTTTTATGCCATATCTATTAATCTTAACCTGCTTGAAGAAAGTCAATTTTATTCTATGTTATCATTTGCATGTTCAAATGTTGAAATTGTAAAATAAACTTTACCATAATTTTGCAGAAGAGATTCATAGTAGAAAGGACAATCGAAGATTTACTAAAGAGATGAAAGAAAGAGCTCTCACACCATTGACAAATCACGCAGAAACTTAGAGAAGATCGACACTAAAAGCTTATAGAATCCCTATATTATATTTGTCCATCCACACTCGGAAGAGGGACCTCACCTTCCAAATCTGGAAAATTGTGTTCATATTTTGGTCTCGTTCCAAAGAGATCCATTTTGTTTGCTTTTTTCGTTTTTTCCTCTTTTTTCTCCAATTAGAAATATATATTACTTTTTGCACACACTTTTGGACTTTGGTGGGTTGTCCAAAAGTAGATTTTATTTTAATTTTTTTCAAATTCACTAATATTGGCCAGATTTTAATAAAACAAATAAATACATATAGATACAAATTCACACATAAATGACTTGCAATAAATAAATACTAAAGGCACGCGCATCAATATTCCTAAAAAGTTGTTTCTTTGTCACATCTTACTTTAATACATTATTAAATTAATAAATTATTTTTTATTCCCTCCATTTCAAATTAAATTAATTGTTGAGAGTATAATAAATATAATTTATATCACATTTTTAAATTTAATCTCAAATTATATTAGGTTTTTAGTAATTTTTATTATTTTTATTAATTTTTATTTAATACGTATTATTCTTTTCTTCAAAATTTATTGTACTTATTTATAGTAAATCAATTATAGTATAATTTTTTAAATATATTTAAGTTGTGCATTATTTAAATTTACGAAACTTTTACTGTACTATAGCATGGATTGCTTTCATTCGAATGTCCTTAATAACTTGACGCGAAATAAATTTTAAATATTCAGTCAAAGTTTTATATATTGTTCATATATTTCAAAAAATATATATATCTTTATATTTTTTAAAATAATGCATGTTCCTCATCTCACATATTTAATTACTATTTAAATAATAAATTATATATTTAAATTTTAAATTTAATATTTTATAATATTCGCGCAACGTGCGGGTACGTATACTAGTATTTTATAAGAACTGAATATTATTCTTTTGTCAGTTTTGAGTAAAACTTAAATTTTAACAACCGGGTAAAAATTCATTCACTATAAGTATACTTATAATGACAAAATTTATGTCCCTTCGTTAAGCAATGGTCGTTAAAAGTCTAATTTGTTGTATGATAGTTTTCATCCATGGAGTTCCCAAATTATCCTATTTTCAAAGTTAGAAATCCCCAATTAAGTTAGGGTTTTCTTCAATTGTCATGGGTTCTCTTGATTATTGATTTAAATGATTAAATTATGATCTCTTATGCATGAATTGATGAAATACAATGATTTTATGATGATTTCTCCATGAACCAATGAAACCCCATGTTTTCCAAATTATGTTGATATGATGTGGGTCTTTGCTTATGAAAGAGGAGTTTTATGAAATAAAGCATGAAGTGATAGAATCACGTAAATTATGATGAAATCCATATCTAATCCTTGTTTTCTAGATGTGGTGACTGAAAGTGAGTTTTGAACCTTGAAAGGTGAATTATGAGATTATGCATGTTCTTATGAAATCTATGTAAATGTTTTAAGGATGCTTTGAAAGTAAAGTATCAATGATGATGTTGTGGTTGTGTAGTTGAAAGGATTTTCTCATAAACACATGAAAGTATGATTGTTAAAGGTTTTCTCACATAATAAGGATTGTAAGGTTGTAAGGTCTTCTTACCTAATTGAATCAAAGATAAAGAGCTATTCTAATGAAACCTAGCTACCTAATTGTACCCTTCCATGGATGACTTATGACTTAGTTTGGAATTGCAAGATGACATGACCTTCCATGGATAATGAGAACAAGTAAGAAATGACTATTCCGTGAGATTTATGCTTAGCACCGCGAGGATATTGAGATGGAAGCTCTCCCATTAGTACAGGCCGGGTTTCTAGAAGCAATCTCCTTATCCCTTACCTATGTTCGCCCATAGGATGATTTTCTAGATAGACATTGGCTAGTGGATCAACTTAAGCTAGAAGTTCATGGTCCTTACCTTGGCAAGTAGTACAACCCTTTTCGGTGTGGGAGACACCGAGGGATCATGTTATAGCTCGCATGGTATTTATGTCGGCTAAGGCTACTTCCCACATTAATAATTAACTAAGGTTACTTAAAGAAGTATCTCGTATGTGTTCAAAGGTTTTGAAGTTGTTAGCTTGCATTGACCATGTTTTATGATTTATGTTTTCTAACCTTCTTATATCATGTTTTAGCTTGGTTAATTGCATGTCATGAAATGTCCCATTTTAGCATGATTTAAATGGTTTATGCATGGCTATCATACTTGGTACATTGTTTTGTTCTAACACATACTCTTGCCTATATTTCCCCAAAATGTAGGGTCCGATATTCAGGGTTCTTAGTTTCATGGCTAGAGGTTGATTTTGTTGATTCCCGAGCTTGGTGAGTCCTCATGCTTTGAGGACAGATTTTCATTGTTCTTAGTTTCCTTCTTATTTTCAGTTTTGAACATGATGTATGGGCTAGGCCCAATTTTATTCTATTGTAGTAAATGGCTATTGAGATAAGTGTTTTAGACTTCGGCTTTGTTTTATAAAATTCTTGGACTTGAAATATTGTTTTACCACTCTTGTTCTATTTCTTATGTTATGTATGCTAAGTGGATTGTATGGGGTCTCTCGGGGTATCATACGCTAATGTTACATCTAGGGTGTACCCCTGGGTCATAACAGATTCAATTTTACAGTCAATTAAAGAGTGGTTCGGGCCTTAGCTTCGAAATTTTCGGGGTGTGACACACTTGGCTTTCATTCTTCCTTCCTTTCCACCCCAAACTTAGGCTTTTGGCCTAAGTTGGCTAACCAAACACAACATTCTTCGAAAGGGATTTTTGGTGAGAATGTAGGGAAAATTAGGTTCAACGGGCTTTCTTTTGGTCTTTGACAACAAATCGGTTAAGCTCAAATGGTGCAAAAATAGATACACACCCTCACAAGGTAGTCACAAAGGAGTATGGACATTTGGGTTCCCTCTTTGAATTGTTTCCCAAGATCATGTCTCGCATTCACCAAAATTTAAACAATTGGACTAACAAGGCAAATAGGACTCCACATACATGCTTTCAAGTAAGATCACACCACACATGGCACTTCAAAATGAACTCATTGAGCATATCTCGAAAAAGATCAAAAGTGTACCTGTGATATTCATTGCAAGGCTCACATCAAAATACAGCTAGTCAATCAAAGATTCAAAGAGATAGCTCAAAAGTGCAACCACATCGATTTCATTCTCCCAACACCAACATTATACAACATGCTCATCATGAGTACTATTCAATACATCAATATTAAACACAATTGATCCTCAAATTTTTATCAATGAAACCTCGAAGCATTTCACTATTTTAAACTCATGGGAGTTGCAAACTCAAGAGAGAATGAAATAAAAACAAGAGACACTTTTACCGAAAGACCAATATAATAAAAATAAAAGTAAAGTACTACAATTATTCAAAACTCAAAATAACAAAATATAATAAAAAAGGGGACTATTGGCTCAAAGTCCCTCACCCTACCAAAATAATATAGTAGTGTCCTTAATGCCATGTAACAAAATTACGAGGAGGATGAGATCAAAGGGTCCCTGACAGGATATGCATGTGGAGCACTCTCATCTAGAGTCTCAGGCTGGGAAGCCTCAATAGGGGAATTAGTACCCGGCAATAAGATCACTGGAGACGGCAGGGAAGGCTCAACTAGGCATCAATGCCCATCTCAGCGGTCGAAGAGATGGGGAAATTTGAAGTGACTGCACTAGAACCAACTGCTGAACTCTCCAAAAGGGATAGCTCCAGGGTCGTCTAAAGAATGATCTCCTCGGTCTCCTGCATCTCAGTCAATGTCTGAGCAATCCCATGCTCCTCGCTCCTCAATTCCTCCTCGTATGTTTCCTCGGCCAACTCGTCCTTGGCCCTCCATCCTATAAGTACTCCACCTCAACCATCGAATATCACCGGAGGAGGCCGATCTGATCCTTACATCTATCTTCCACCGAAAGGAAACTCCCGCTCTCTCATATAAATGAATAATACGCATCAGGAAAGGGAGAGATTTCTGCTCTTTCTTGGCCCATAGCAACATATCTTCCACAAAGATAGCACCTACATTGATTTTTTCCTTCTTAACTATTGTGCCCACTAGCACTGCCTTTGGATGTTGGAGTATTGATTTGTTTTGGGATGGCATGAAATTGCTGCCTAATGAAACTGAACCAATACCATACCACAATGTGCATGTCCTTCCTTCTCTATCTTCTCCCCTTCATCCATCAAAAAGGGATAAGACTCATTGGATATTAAAGGGGCCAACAACCCTTTAATGCATTAATATTTTTATGCATCGAGGTCATGTATTCATCAGTTTGGTTGGATAGGGTGCATAGTACTATATTAATGCTCAAATTTTATATGTGTTTAACTAATCATGACTCCTTGACGATATAATGGAAATTATGTTGAAATTTCTTATTTCAACGAATTTAGAGTAAATTAATATAATATCTGATTGTTATTTAAATAAAAAAATAATTATATGCCAACGTTGTTTTTATTTAATAGTTTCATTTCTTTTTGTTAGTTGAAATACTTATTAGGATCTAAGTTTTCCAACATAAAGTAACTATATTAGTTAGTGTACAATAATATTTAATCTTGATTAGTAAAAATAATGTTCTGTACAGATATATTTGTCTTAGGTTTGATTCAAATATTTTGTTTTGACAGGTTCACACTTTCTGTTTGTTAGAGGATTAACTAAATATTCTTGTTTCTTTGTTAGATTTATGTGTGAAGTTTTGTCTATTTATTTGTTTTGATGGTTGAAAAGCATGAGTGATGCAGTTTTTATATTTAAATCTGTTATAAAATAGAAAAGAAAAACATTTTACTCCATAAGAATAGTCTTGGATTTTTAATTCAAAAAAATCGTTAAGATTTTTTTATGTGATGATAAATAATTTGTGGCAAGGTTGGAAAGTGCTGCTACCAATACAACACCACACACTAATAAAACGAGACACTTTTAAACAATTCAAAATAAATCAAAGAAGGTGGATAATAAGTTTTTCTTAAGGCCATACACATAAGATATTCAAAATTCAAACCAAATATAAGTCAATAAAGCGATTGTGCTAGACCCACGGGACTGACACCTTCTCCTCGGTCAATAGAATTCCTTATCTAGTTTTCTAGTTCACAGACTAATTTAAAATAGAGTTATTTCCTTTTGATGAGGGATCTAAATTAAGGTGACTTGGAACACCAAAACTCTATTTCAAGTGACGACTCTAAAAATAAATAATCTCGTTTCAAAATGTCACTTTAATTGGAAAAACTCTTTTTTCAAAACATCATTTGAAAAAATAGGGGCGTGACAATAAACATCTTAATCATAAAACATGCATAAACTTTCATAAATCATATTCATGAAATCATAAGCTATCTTCTTAAGTTCATAGTCAAAATAATGAATAATGCATGGGCGCACATGAACTCAATTGAAGGAATATGCAATTGAATCTAAACATGCATAGGAAGATTGAAATTGAATAATTAATTCAAAATAAAATAAGACCCATGGAGATTGCATGAATCCTAATCAAAATTAAGTGAAATTGAATTGGTACTTGGAGATCTTTTGGGACCCAATGGATGAATGGAATCCATTCATGAATCCTCACACACCTTGATAAACAAAGCCTAAGAGCAATGGAGAAAAAAGAGACTTGGAGCTTGGAACCCTAACTTTCTTCCTTGGGCTTGAGAGACAATTGGAGAGGATAAACTTGGATGAGAGTTGGGGATTTGAGAGAATGAGAGGGTTTGGGTAGAATTAGGAGTTGAAAGGTAGTCATAGGTCTTAAAATTAGGGTCAAAATGACATAGTATAGGTATTAAATGCATAGTAAAAGACCCAAATACCCTTAAGAATTAACTGTTGGAAGTAACCTACGGTTGGGACCTGTAGTCCGTAGATCTTTCTACGGTCCATACTAGCTAACCATAGAACAACTTCAGAAACCTAAACTTTATTTTACTTCCCACAAAACTATCTTACGATCCTTAGTTTCTTGTACGGTCTGTAGACCACTTACGTAGAACCCAAAATCATGTCCAAAAATTCCATCAAGTCTAGATTCCTTTTATGGGTGCTTTCTACGACCTGTGAAACCACATACAACCAATCAAATCCTCCCATAGGCTTGGGGTCTTAAATCAAACTCTCAATCAACTATACGGGTCATTTATACGACCCGTCAAACATCCAATGACTTGTCTTTTCAAGTTGTAGGTCAAACTTCAGAAACATAAATTTTCCCAAAATTCATCTCAACTTCTATGATTCACTTTCTACGGTCCGTAGGCCCTTCTATAGTCCGTAGATGGGATTCATCGATCAAAGTACCAGTGCCAAAAACTGAACTTCCCCTTTTAAATCCATCTTTCCAATTTCTGAGGTGTTACAGTATCTCCCCCCTTAGGAACATTCGCCCTCGAATGAGACTCAAGCTAGAATGAATAGAGTATGAGAGAAACAAACATCCCAACACGAATGCAATTCTCATCATAATGCACATATACATGGAGAATCACCCAAGCTAAATCATAACATCAAAAAACAAGTTTTTCATGAACATTCATGCATATGGAAACATGAGAATGACTAAAATGCATGAATCTAAAAGACTGAACCATGAGAAACTAATACATCAAGCTAGAATAGGAGCGCAGGGAAAGAGTTGAGGATACCGAATCATCTTCGGCCTCCCAAGTCCAACCCTCAACTAATTAATTCCTCTAATGAAGTTTCACAGAAGCAACTTCTTTATTTCTCAACTTCTTGACGGTCTAAAACTCAATCGGAACCTCTTCGTAAGAAATATTTTCTTCAACTCTCAAATTTCTAAAGGCACTAAGGATGTCATATCTCCAACACACTTTCTCAAAAAAGAGATATAGAATACCATATGTACTGATTCTAAGTCACTAGGTAACTCCAACTCATAACCAACCTTGCCAATACACCTCAAAATCTAATATGGGCCCACATATCGGGGACTACACTCACCTTTCTTTCCAAACCTCATCACATCCTTCATATGTAAGATTTTTAAATCATCCCAATCATCAACTTTAAATTCAAGCTCGCTTTTTCTAACATCAGTATAAAACTTTTGTCGACTTTAGCCATTTTCAACCTTTCCCTAATAAGTCGAACCTTTCTATAGCCTTATGCACCAACTCGGGCCCTATGAAAGTGACCTCACTAGCTTCAAACCAACCAATAAAAGAACTACACTCCTACCGTAAAGAGCCTCAAACTAGACCATCCCAATACTAGAATGATAGTTATTGTTATAAGCAAACTCGATTAAAGGAAAATGGTCATCCCAATCACCGTTGAAATCAATCAAGCAATCTCTTAACATACCTTTTATGGTCTAGATAGTACTCTAGACTTGTCCATCAATTTGAGGGTGGAAAGTCGTGTTATGTTTCACTTGAGTACTAAGACCCTTTTGTAATGACTTCCAAAACTGAGACGTAAAATGAGTACCATGATAGAAGATAATAGATAAGGATACTCCATGTAACCTTACCATTTCTTGAATATAAAGCTTGACATACTCCTTGGCTGAAAATGAAGTCTTTAGGGGTAGAAAGTGAGCTAATTTCGTCATTCGGTCCAAAATTACCAAAATCAAGTCAAACTAATGATGAGTACGAGGTAAGCCCGTAATCAAGTACGTATTCAAATATTTCCATTTCCAAGTAGGAATGCTAATATTTTCAGTCAAACCACCTGGTTTGTGATGCTCAACTTTCACTTGTTAATTTGGTCATAAAGCCACAAATTCTGCAATATCCCTCTTCATCCCATTCCACCAATAGACCTCCCGTAAGTTGCGGTACATCTTGGTGGATCCCAGGTGAATAGAATATCGAGAACTATGAGCTTATGTCAAAATATGATTTCTCAACTCATCAACATTCGAAACGCATAACCGACCTTGATATCAAACGACATCATCTCCCCCTAGGGAGAAAGCCCAATTGCTTTTTAAGAAACAAACTTCTTCAAATCCTCCATATCTTGATCAAGATCTTGCTTAGCTTTCACATTCGATACAAATGATGATTCCAAACATTTTGAACAATGGCTCCACCCTCATTGGAATCAACCAAACGAACACCCAATCAGCTCAATCTATAAACATCACGAGCCAACTCCTTCTTATAGTCCTCAACATGCGCAACATTGCCCATCCATAGCCAATTAAGAGCATCCACCACCACATTCATTTTACCTGGATGATAGAGACCACTCATGTCGTAATCCTTCAATAACTCAAGCCATCTCCTTCGGTGAAGATTCAAGTCCTTTTGAGTGAACACATATGCCAAATGTTTGTGGTTGGTAAACACATCTACATGAACACCATATAGGTAATGCCTCCAAATCTTTAGAGCAAACACTACCACCGCTAACTCTAAATCATGAGTCAGATAATTCTTCTCTTGCACCTTCAATTTCCTTGAAGCCTAAGTTACTTTCCCATATTGCACCAAAACACAATCAAGACCAATCTGTGAAGCATCACAATACACTACAAAACCATTTGATCCTTCTGGTAACATCAAAATAGGGGTTGAAGTGAGTCTATATTTTAACTATTGGAAACTCTTCTCGCAAGCTTCCAACCATAAGAATTTTACATTATTATGAGTCAATGTCGTCAAAAGCAAAGCAATAGAGGAAATTCCCTCCACAAATCGTGTATAGTAACCAGCCAACCCAAAGAAACTCCATATATTTTAAGCGTACAAAGGTCGTGGCCAAATCTTAACAACCTCAACTTTTTTAGGATCAACTTGAATACCTTCACATTAGAGAATATGGCCAAGGAAAGAAACATACCTCAACCAAAACTCAAATTTGCTAAACTTAGCGTACAATTCCCAATCTTTGAGAATCTGCAACACAATCCATAAATTCTCAACATGTTCATCCTCACTCTGAGAGTAAATCAAAATATCATCGATAAATACAATTACAAACATGTAAAGATATTTCTTGAAGACCCTATTCACCAAATCCATAAATATCATCGGGGCATTATTCAACCCCAAAGACATCACCAAAAACTCATAATGGCCATACTAGGTTCAAACAACAATCCTCAACAATAACCCAACTGAAGGTTAACCTTCGAGAAGTAACTCACTCCTTGGAGTTGATCAAACAAATCATCAATCCTTGGAATATGATACTTATTCATAATGGTAACCTTATTCAGTTTCTGATAGCCAATGCACATTCGGAGGGAACCATCCTTCTTTCAAACAAATAATACCGAAGCACCCTATGGTGAGATACTCGATCTAATAAATACTTTATTCAATAAGACTTTTAACTGATCCTTTAACTCTTTAAGTTCTGGCAAGGCAATTCAGTAAGGAGCAATATAGATAGGCTACATATCTAAGATAAGGTCAATACCAAAGTCTATTTCCCTTTAGAGAGGAATATGTCACGACCCAAAGTATACCCTAGGTGTAACATGGCGTATAGGATCCTGAGAGGCCCTACAAAAGCCACTTATCATCCATCATACAAGATAATAATATTTTAATGAATTCAAGAGACAGTCTTATATCCTAAAGAGTTTGACAAATGCGGAAGTCTAACATAAGTCACAAAGACATCTAATACATCATAAGGAAAGTGATTGGGACGTAACACATACATCACGTACAAAGTCAGAAGACTGAAATCCAGAAAACAATAAAAGAGTCTTGGTCCTCGGACGTTGAGGACTCACCAATTTTCACAATCCCAAAGGGATCAACTAGCCACGAGTAAGAGAGGTAGGAGCGTCGGACCCTACATTACTGAAAAAATGTAGGCACAAGAATGCATTAGTGCATGTAATGTACTAAGTATGATATCAATGGATAAGAGTTATGAAATTATCCTAAAAAGGACTTTACATCACATGCAATCACCAAGTTAAATCATAAGATAACATGTTAGAAAACATAAATCATAGTCATGGTCAATGCAAGCTAAAAATCTTTAACATACTTGTGAGATACTTTAGAAAGTAACATCAATTTATTATTGTAGGAAGTTTGCCATTAACCGACATAGATCATGTGAGCTATAACATGGAATCTCGTGCTTATCTCACAGTGGAAAGAGATGTCCTTACTTGCCAAGGTAAGAACCATAAACTTGAGCTAAAATGGATCTACTAGCTAATGTCTATCTAAGACAACCTATAGTAGCACATAGTTATGGAATAGGGAGATTTCTACTAGAAAATTGGCCTATACTAACGGGAGAGTTCCCATCTCAATATCTTTTCGATGCTAAGAATAAATCCCACAGAATAGTCGTTAATCATACCCATCTTATTATCAATGGAAATGCACAATTAAGTAGCCAATCCAAGCTAGAGTTCATTTAGAATAGCTCTTAAATCTTGATTCAACTTAGGTGAGAAAACCTTTCAAACCTATGAATCCTTTCTGTGAGGATAACCTTTCACAACAATAACAACATCGATGCTTTACTTTCAAAGCAACCTTAAATCATTTACATCAATTCCATAAAAAGAGCACGCATATCTTCATAAATTCATCTTCCATAGTTTGTAAGCTTAATTATGTTTTCATAGTCTAAAATTAATGGGTCATGCATGAGTTCATATGATTTCAACTTAAAAACAAACAATTACTTCAATTCATGCATAAATCAATAGAAAACAATCAATATGATCAAGATTGAAAAGAACCCATGAAGATTGAATAAAGCCCTAACTTGAATTGAGAATATATCTTTACAAAATTGGAGATTTGAAGAACCATATGGAAGAAAGGACTACATAGGTTAATACTAACATTTCTTGGTGTTAAAAGTCCAAAAAGAATGGAGGATTGGAGACTTGAAATTGAATCCTAGCTTCTTCTACTTCTTCCTTAGGTTGAGAGGAATTTCAGGAATGAATTTGGTTAGGTTTAGGGAAATTAGGAGAATGGGGTTAAAGTGGGTAGTTTTAGGATCAAAAGTATTTATATAGGGCTTAGGGTAGGAGGAAAAACGACATAGTTTTGATTTAAAATGATTAGGGAAATGACTTAAAATCCCCGTAAAATAATTGTTGAACTATCTATGTGTCAGACCTACAGACCGTATAACTTTCTACGGTCTGTATTGGTCAATTATAGACCAAGTAAAGTACTAGGACCTTAAAATTTACCCAACCTTGATGGAACCCTTCTACGGTCCATATGACTTCCTATGTTCTATAAACCCTATCCAGAGAACTCAACTTGGACTTCAAAATTTAACGAAGTGTGAATTGTTTATACGGACCTTATCTATGACTCGTAGATTGATTGAAAATCCATCCTGGTGAACCGTAGAAAAGGTACTGGGACTTGATTTTGGAAAATTTAGTTTTCCCTTACTACAGTTGCAATCTGCGGCACTAGAAGCTTCTACGGTCCGTAGATAGGAACCATAGTCACAACTTGCAACCTAAAAAAAATTGTTTCGTTCTTTTCCAAATCTGAGGTGTTATAATATCTCCCCCTCAGGAACATTCATGCATAAATTGAACTGAAGAGAACACAATGAGGGGTAGGGGAGGATATCTAACAGCCCAAGAAGATTACAACTTCATAAACAACATATAACCAAGGAGGAATATCAACTCCCAGCTAAAACATGTTCAAAACATCATTTCATAAGGCATACATGCAACTCATACTCTAATTCACATAAACATGGAGAAATCAATAAAGTTAACTCATTTTCTCAAAACTCAAGTTTTTATGAGTATGCATGAATGAGGAAACATGAGAACAATTAAGACACATGAAACCAAAAAGGATGTACCATGAGGAGCTAAATACCTCAAGCTAGAGTAGGATAGGAGGGAAAGAGATGGGGATAACGGGACATCATATCGGTCTCGGTCTCCCTAGTAGCAGTCTCAACCCTTTGATTCCTCCACAACACTTTTACGGATGCAACTTCCTTATGTCTCAACTTTTTAACTTGTCGGTCCAAAATCTACCCCGGAACTTCTTCATAAGAAATACTTTCATTTATACCAAGACTCTCCAATTGTATAATCAATGTCGGATCACCAACAAATTTATTCAACAAGGAGACATGGAAAACTGGATGCACCGATGCTAAGTCATTAGGCAAATCAAGTTCATAAGCAACTTTACCAATCTCATCACACCCTTCATGGTTGAAATTTTCAAGTAGACCCAATCATTTATAGAAAATTCAAGATCTCTCCTTCTAACATCGGCATAAGACTTTTGTCAACTTTGAGCCATTTTCAACCTTTCTCTAATAAGTTGAACTTTCTCCAAAGCCTCATGTACAGATTAGGGACCTACCAAAGCAATCTCACCAACCTCGAACCAACCAATAGGATATCTACACCTCCTACCATAAAGAGCCTCAAATGGAGCCATACCAATGCTTGAATGATAGCTATTATTATAAGCAAAATCAATCTGAGGCAAATGATCATCCCAATTACCCTTGAAGTCAATCACACAAGCTCTCAATATATCGTCCAAAGTTTGAATAGCATGCTCTACTTTCCCATTAGTTTGAGGATGAAAGGTCGTACTAAGCTTAATACGAGTACCAAGACCCTTTTGGAAAGACTTCAAAAATTGAGAAGTGAATTTATACTACCTAACTATTTCCCTGAAATACAACTTACCATAGTCCTCTCGTGAATAAGAAACCTTGACGAGAATGAAATGAGGCGACTTCTTCATGTGATCTACAATAACCTAAATTAAGTCATGTTCTCGTCGGGTCCCGCAATAAAGTCCATATTCAAATATTCCCACCTAAAGTAAGAATACTTTATGTTGGGATGAACCTCACAGTTTTTGATGTTTGACTTTCACTTGTTGACAATTAGAACACTTGGGAAAAAACTCCTCAATATCCTTCTTCATCCCATTCTACCAATAGACCTCCCGCAAGTCACGGTACATCTTGGTGGCTCCCGGGTGAATGGAATATCAAGAAATATAGGCTTCTCATAAGGTCTTCTCTCTCAAATCATCAAAATTGGGAACAGACAACCGACCTTAATATCAAAGCACACAATCTCCCCCTTAGTAGAAATCCTCAACATACGTTTTATGTATTGCTTCCTTCAATTCAACCAAAATCGGATCAATACCTTGCTTGGCTTTCAATCCATCATAAACACTAACAATGCTTTCATTAGAATCAATCAATCGAACACCCAATCGGGCAGATCCATGAATATCACAAACAAACTCCTTTTTATCTTCCTCAACTTGAACAACACTACCCATTGATAATCGACTAAGAGCATCCGCCACCATATTCGTCTTACCGGGATAATAGAGAACACTCATGTCGTAATCCTTTAGCAACTCAACACACCTCCTTTGGTGAAGATTTAGATCATTTTGCTTGAACAAATACTGCAAACTCATGTGGTCGGTAAAGACATCAACATGAACATTGTATAAGTACTGCCTCCAAATCTTTAAGGCAAACACAACCGTCGCTAGCTACAAATCATGGGTAGGATAGCTATTTTCATGAACTTTGAGTTGCCTTGAAGCATAAGCAATAACCTTCCCATTTTTCATAAGAACACACCATAGGACTATCCTTGAGGCATCACAATAAACAACAAACCCAACTGATCCCTCTGATAAAGTCAGAACAAGAGCGGAGGTAAGTCTATCTTTAAACACTTGGAAAATCTTCTCACACGCTTCCGACCATAAGAGCTTAACTATATTTTGGGTCAGTGTTAATGGTAGGCAATCGAAGAAAACCCTTCAACAAACCTTCTATAATAACCAGCAAAACCCAAAAAACTGTGAATATCAGAAGGGGATAGAGACCTAGGCCAACTCTTAACCGCGTTCGTCTTCTTAGGATCTACCTCAAAACCCTTACCAAAAACAATATGACCAAGAAAATCCATGGATCTCAACTATAATTCGCATTTACTAAATTTTGCACAGAGTTGTTGGTCCTTGAGAACTTGCAGCACAATCCTCAAATGATAGGTGTGCTCATCCTCATTCCTTGAATAAATCAAAATGTCATCGATAAACACAGTCACAAACATGTCAATATATTGTCTAAATACTTTATTCATCGAGTTCATAAATTCAGCCAGAGCATTAGTCAAACCAAATGAAATTACCAAATATTCGTAATGACCATACCGAGTTCGAAAAGTCATTTTTGGAATGTCATCTTGTTTCACCTTCAATTAGTGATAACCCAACTGAAAGTCGATCTTAGAGAAGTAACTCGCTTCTTCGAGTTGGTCAAACAAATCACCTATCCTTGGAAGAGGATATTTATTCTCAATGGTAACCTTGTTCAATTTTCGGTAGTCAATAAACATACGATGTGAACTATCTTTACTAGAGCACCCCATGGAGAGATACTCGGTTGGATGAAAGCCTTATCCAAAAAGTCCTTCAATTTCTGTTTCAATTCCATACGCTCTGCCAGAGTCATATGATAAGGAGCGATAGAAATAGGTTGCATATATGGGAGAAGGTCAATACCAAAGTTTATTTCCCTTTTAGGAGGAACACCAGGTTGATCATCAGGAAACACTTCCAGAAACTCATTAACAACGGCGACCGCCTCATGAGTAGGGGTTTCAGAATCTGTATCCCTAACTCAAACTAGATAATATATGCAACCCTTAGAGATAATTATTCTAGCTTTAAGAAAAGAAACAAACTGACCCTAAGGCATAGAATTTCCCTATTTCCAATCTAGGACGTGCTCATTTGGAAATTGAAACTTGATCACTCGGGTTCTACAATCAATGAAAGCATAACATGAATGCAACCAATCCATACCAAGAATAATATCAAAATCTAGCATATCAAGCTCTACAAGATCAACATGAGTGACTCTATGGGATAAAGAGACATGGCAGTTACTATAGACTCTCTTAGCCAGAATAGATTCACCAATAGGAGTAGAGACGGAAAAAGGATCTAACAACACATTCAGAGAAATATTAAACCTCATTGCCACATATGGCGTCACAAAAGACAAGGTAGCACTAGGATCAAGCAAAGAATAAACATCAAGATGAATGACTTTCAACATACCGGTAACTACATTGGGAGAACCCTCTTGCTCACGATGAGTTTGAAGTGAAACCAAAGAAATTGTTCGTACTCATCAAACATCTTCTCGAATGACTCTTGCCACACTTTTGGCATGCAGGAACCGATGATCCATTTTCTCCTTGAGACTTAGGGTTAGACATCATTTCTTTGTTGAACTTAGGAGTCGAAGCAGTAGAGGAACCTTGACTAGAAAAACCTTTGTTGGAATTTAGAACAACCATATGCATCAGACCTCAAATGTGAAGACCATCACCGGTCATTACCCTCTTTGCCTCCCTAGATCTTTTCTTGATATTCTTCTATTCAATTGTTAGGCATGTGTCATTAAACTATAAATACATTTACTTAATGAGAATGGTGGTAAGGCATTCCTTAACCACCATTTCGGACACAACCGAAACAAATTTACTCATTCTTGCCCTAGAGTTGGCTACCATAGTTGGAGCATACCTAGCCAATTAAGTGAACATTAAAGCATACTGAATTCAAGTACTTTTACCTCCCTCATCTCAAGGGGAAAGAACCTATCAAGAAAACCAAACTCGAACTTCTCCCAATCAAGAGGACCCACACCAACCACCTTTTTTCCCTACCATTGTTCAAACCAAACTTGAGCAACACCCTTAAGTTGATAATCGGCCAACTCTGCCTTCTCAACCGTAGTCACTCCAATAATTCAACTATATTGTAAATCTCATCAATGAACTCTTGGAGATCCTCATCAACCTTAAAACCATGGAATGTCATAGGATTTATCCTTGTCGCCGTTGTACCCTCATTTGGGTTCACAAGAACATTAGTGTCTATTGTCTTGAGCCGTCATAGCTTGAGCCAACACTTAAAAAGTGTCTCGGAATTCAGCATGACTCACTTCCTCGGCCAAAGGATCAAACAGAACTGGAGGAGCTTCTTATTCCACATTCTCACCCACATTCCTTTTAAAGTATTCTCTTCGAGGGGCGATATACTGAAAAGCATCAAACAAGGATTAAGAGAGAGACATATAGAGTTAAACTATAAAGCATGAATTTTAGAATGATGAAAAAAGAGGAATTTCCTAAACATCTTATAGACTCTTATTCATAAATCTGGTGTGCTTTACATTCATGAACAAGACTCTACTTGACATGGCTTGTGAGACATCCTAGGACCTTTCTAAACTTTGTTCTTTGAATACCAACTTTGTCATGACCCAAAGTATGTCCTAGGTGCAACATGGTGTATAGAATCCCTAAAAACTCTATATAAGACACATAGCATACATCATACAAGATAATATCTATAAGGATTTCAAAAGTTTTAGTCTTATATCGTAAAAGAGTTTGACAAAGCGGAATTCTAACGTAGTCTCAACAAGACATATATTACATCATAGAGAAGTGATTAGGATGTAATTCATACATCACGTACAAAGTATGAAAACTGATATTAAGAAGGAAATAAAGTGTCTCGGTCCTCAAATCATGAGGACTTCCAAATCTTTGAGTGTCAAATGATAAACTAGCCACGAGTGTGAGAGGTAGGAGCATCGGACCCTACACTAGTGAAACAATGTACGCACAAGTATGAATAGTACATGGAATGTACTAACTATGATAAGAATGCATAAAAATAGATATGATAACATGATTTATCATCCTTACAAAAAATGGATAGAGATGATAAGAATTTAGGTGCATCTGAGCACATAAACCCTTTTGGTAAAATTCGGATGGTTTACATAGGTAATGCGTGACCAATATTTGTACATTTGATAGCTTAAAGAAGCAATAACATATAAACCATAAGACATAATCAACACATTTGAAAATAAGAGACATAAGAAAGCTTTGAAAAAAACATGTTCGTTTTGTGGGATATTAGCTTTAACTTACAATAAGACCATGAGAGTTATATCATCAAATCTGGTATATCCCTCATACCGAAAGAAGGGGATTCTACTTTCCAAGGTAGCATCCGTACATATCATCTTTTGCTAAAGTGGATCCACTAGCTAGGTCATTTAGGACAATCCTACGGAGGCACGTAGTTAGGGACTAGAAGTTGCTACTAGAGACTACTCTATTTGAATCTCCACCTCAAAGCCCTCTCAGTGCTAAGTCAAAATCCCAACGAAATAGATAAAAATCAAATATCATTATAACATAGCAAAGGCAATAATTGATATCAATCTACATCTTTAAATTCAAAACATAGAATAGCTCCATAAACACAATTTAACATAAATAAGAAAACCTTTCACTAATGTGAATCCATATGTAAGAAATATCTTTCACAATCATGATCATAGTGGCATGTGAGAAAACCTTCACAATAACATTGATACTTTCCTCCCAAAGAATCCTCAAAACATTTACATCAATTTCATAAAATAAAAAAACATGCATATCTTCTTAAATTCATATTGCTTAATTCATAAGCTTCATCATTGGTTCAAATCTAAAATCATGGATCATTCATGGATTCATGTGAATTCAACTCAAAATCGTTCAATTACTTCAATTAATGCATTAGAAAATAAAAATTTATCAATAATATCACAATTGAAGAGAACCCATGAAGATTGAATAAAACCCTAACTTTTTTGAATTGATAATCTAACTTGTAAAATTGGAAGATCTTGGGAACCTATGGAGGAAAGGACTCCATAGGTTAATACTAACATACCTTAGTAATCAAGGTCCAATAGCTATGGTGAATTGAAGATCTTGAAGGGAAACTCTTGTTCTTCTTCCTTGGCTTTAGAGAGAGAGTTTTGGGGATAAACTTCGAGGGAAATTTTTTATTTCGGTGAATGATTTAGAATGGGTAGTTTTAGGACTTAGATAACTTATATAGGGCTAATAAGAGGGGTTAAAACAACATAGCTTAGGTATCAAACACATACGGGACATAATAAAATTGCCCTAAGTAAAAGCTGACGGGGTGAAACCCCTAAATGGGCCATACAAGTCACCACTAGCCATTTAGGGATCTGTCCAGGTGTCCCCAAATCCTGGAAGCCTTAAACAGCTAGGACACTGAGCCTAAATGGGTTGTGGACCCCTAAACATACCTCTTAGGGTTCTGTGAAGGGTTCATGGTCTATTTTGGGATTGTAGACTTGTCTGTTAACACACTTTAACCTTTTCCAATGTCCACGGTGTTACATAAATCTTAACCGAAAGCCCATAACCCGGATAGATGTATCCACGGGCCACCCAGGCTGGCACATTGAGCTTACCTTTGATATAAATTTAGATGACAAATTGAAACCCGGCCTAATCCAATGGGCCGCTCGACATGATACATCAAACTCATTAAAGTAAAAGAAGCTGAAATGTTGCAATAAATCAAGTAAAAATGGTTTTTATCACTCTTAAGCTAAATGGGTCTCAAAGACTTCCAACTCATTAAGGTCAAGTTTTTCCTTTCTAAAACCATGTCATTTCCATCAAAGATCATCCCAGAATATCAACCCTCCTAGGTGTCATCATAATTAGGTCATTTCATGCACACAAAACTGGGAAGAATACACGTCACACCATGAGAGTACTAACATAGAACTTCTATTTTCAACTCATGGCTCAGGCCCAACAATTCAATCATCGAGAAAGAAATCATAAATCAAGAATTCACCAAGGCAAACAAACCAATCCAAAATAACCAAAACACACAACAACCTAATTTTCACGCCACCTACGAGCATTTCTAAAGATACTAGTCAACAAGGATAAGGACAACCAAATCTAAGACTTCCAGACAAAACTACCTAAAGAACCCAACAATGTGTAATACCTCGAATTTCGAAAGAACTAAAGAGAAGTTCGTACGAGTAACCATCAGTTTCTAGTTTTTGATCAACTTCAATCGACCATATCTTTTAGCACATAAAAAATTAGGTGGCCCATGAGCTATCAAATTGAAGGTCTTTGAGTCCTATTTTCAATGCTGCAAATTTTGCTAAATTTCAAGCTTGGAGTATAACATTATGGCCGTTTCAGTGAAGCCTCTTTATTTAAGGCAATTCATCCGTTTTAGAAAAGGTTATTTTGATCTTTTCCTTTTCCCACTAGTATTAGCATGTTTTACCTCACCTATTTAAGGGTCTAATCAGATGCTAAACCATTAATTTTCGTTCCTAAATACTTAGAAAAAAATAATAAGAGAAGAGTTCAAGAGGAGAAAGAGCTAGGTTATGAGCGTTCGTCAAGATCCCATCCATTTTTGCCAAGAACATTGTTCTTTCCAAGTACGTAAGGCTTCTCATAGTGATGTACTTGTTCGTCGTCACTCCATACATCTAATTTATCCATTAAATCATTGTCTTCAAAGATTTCTTGAGAAGTTCTTGATTTTGTTCAATTCTTGAACAATGGAAGTTGTGAATTCTTTCGTGTTGTTGATCTTTGGTAAAAGTTGAGTTTCCCAAAGGGATTATGTTGATTCCTCTTGTATTAGTGTTGGGTTTGAGAATCAAGAAGATTTTAGAAGAATTTACTTCATTATAAATGAGTTAGGACCCTAAATTGAAAACAAAAAATCGTCTATTTTATGGGTAGGGGGTTGACGCGGCGCGCCACCCATAGCTCCATGAATGTTTCTCTATAGTTTGGGGCCTGGCGCCCCACGCTAGCCAGTGCACCAGGGTCTCTTGGTCCTTTTTCTTTTCATGCTTCTTTCGAAAATGTTCTTTTGAATCGTGACTATGTTCTCCTCTTTGTATTAGCTCCTAATTAAGGCTCCATTAATCCTTGAGAGATCCTACATGTCCTAATCACATGTCTTAATTTACGTTCAAAATAAAGTGAGTTTAGGATAAAAGTTCATGACCTTTTATTGATTTGATTCGATGATGTCTACATTTTAGCATAAACCCTATCATTTGAGTATTCATTGAGTTGTTGTTGAAAATCTTTTAATCGAACAATTATCTTAAATTGATTTTATGAGAAAGTAAAGAGGAGTTTTGAGGAAAGTTTAAAAGAGACGATTTGAGCAAGGGTTTTAAGGGAAATTTAATGATCTCGGATGTATCATATACGTTTTAAATGCATGCTTTGAAAGGAGTATTTTTAAAGATAGAATCATATGGTTTCATATATAACATTTGGCAATTAAGAAAAAGAAAGAGTATGATTGATGTTTCTAAAAAGTAATAGTCCCTTTCTTTGTAAAAAGGTGATTGAGCAAAGTAAAAAGTAAAGTAAAGTAATAATCCCTTTCTTTGTAAACAATGAATTGAGCATGATTGATATTGATTATTTTTTTGGAGTAGTATTGAGCACCAAATTGGGTAAGAGTCTTTATAGCTCAAAATTCTCATAAAACTATGTAGTCAGCATAAGATAGGATAACACTGATTCTTCATATAACTCCTCACTGCCTCTAAGAAGGCCTATTAGATGGATTCATCGTTACAATATCATCATGTACCCCAACAAAGTATAGGATGGCCCTTGCAACGTGGGCGAAACGTTGTATCACTACTAGGCTCATAGTAATGGTTGTCGATTAGAGAAACCCCCATAAAGTAAAGTATATTATTTTCATATTACATTTATTGCATCTCTAATTGTAAAGCTTAAATGGTTTTCACTTCATGTTCATGTATTAATTCAGTGAATTGCGTTCAGTCATTCAGTTCAGTTATTTGTTTATTCAGCCATATTACATACTCGTACATTCAAAGTACTAATGTCATTCGACCTGTATCTTTTAATGATGCAGATGCATTTTCTTAGGATCCTCAACAAGAGTTTGTTGAGATCGCTTCATCTGCTCGTCAGCTTTTGAGTGAGGTCTTCTTGCTTCCGGAGGACTCCAGTTTTATGAGTTGTTAGTATTAGTAGCATTTTAAGTAGTCGTGGGTCTTGTCCCGACACTTGTCTATATATAGTAGAGGCTTCATAGATAGACAGTTTTGGAGAGTCTTTTAGTTTCAGATGTTTTATTTAAAACTTATGTTTCATACTCAGTATATTCAACAATTTTTTTTAGATTCAGTAAACTATTTTTAAATGTTTCTTTCAATTTAATGCTTATGAATTCTAAAGCTAGTCTTCCATTTGTAGTCAGTCAGGATGAGGTTTCTATTGGGGGACCATCAATGGTAATCGAGTGCCGGTCACATCCAGAATGTAGACTCGGGTCATGACACAATGGCTATCAATCGACTAGGGATCAATAACTAAGCTAATCCTAAAGTCCAACCAAATCATGTGATACTACTAAATTATAATCAATCCAAAGGAGCCTAGTCTAGGAAAAAGAGACCATGGCCTACCTCACTCAAGCACATTTCCCTTGCGAAGAGCTTCGAAGTGGTGCCAAGCTATCAACAACACCAAGGGAACACAAAAACAATCACTACAAAGTGATAATCAATAAAGGAATGCAAAAAGAACAAGAAAACCCCAAAAATAAAAAGTGTAACCCGCGAATGGAGTCACAAAATTGATTATGTCACAAGGTCCCAAACTACTCAAGGAACTTGTTCCCTGAAAATGGGGACAAACCGAGTTTTGGTCAAGCCAAATTAACCCCTCCCCCCACCCCCCATTTAATTTAGCTCAAGGGTTCAAATTAGGGAAATAAAGAGGAAATTGAAGAAATTATCAAGAGAAACAGAAGATTCAACAACCTCATAATGAGCCCACGAACTTTCCTGATGCGCTCCAACAAGAATAACCCAAAACTAACACCAGAAGCTCTCAAAATCCCCCAAAAACCAAAGTCGGAAATGGGGGTTTGAGGCTGCCAATGTCTTTTAAAAGATACCCAAGCCTCAAGCTACCCTTCGTGAACATGGAGGCCCACTAGGTCCGCGAACGACAGGATCTGGCAAACATACCTTTCGCAAACGCAAACAAGCGAACACAAAGGCAAAGGGAAATGCCCTCCACGAACGCGTCCAAAGACCCGCAAACGTGAAGGAAAAATTCAGTGTTGCATAAGTAACACTGCATCATCAAAAACACTAAGGGACAAAATCCTCCGTTGGGGGTTCGAAACTCGTTCGTAATCCCGTCGGCGCAAACCAAGTATGCTACTAGACCAGAAACGACATTCCGGACTTAATGGAATTGATGAAATAACCAATGGGGGTCGTCTTGTAAAAATGTTGACCAAAGTCAACACCTTCAAAAACTACCAACAAAATGTTAAGAGCCACAAAATCATCTTGATAACCTCGAAAACCAAAGCAAAGGTTGTTCTAGACCAAACACAGTGTTCCGGAGTTAACTACGCTGATGGAATTCAATTCCAAGCGTGTTTACTAAGAAATTTGACCAAAGTCAAACCTTAAGGAGAACTTAAAGACTAAAACGCTTAACAGCACCAACTCCAAACAAAAGCCTCAAAAAGCCCAAACATATAATCACACTAGACCAAAATGAACCTTTCAACGATGAAGGACCTGACGAAATTCTGATCTAACATCAAAATCTTTGGATGTTGACCAAGGTAAACTCTTTAAGAATAAGGCCAACAAAAACTCAAACTAAACTCAATTGATTATCAAAAACTGAAAATTTCTCTTAACCTCTGCGCTTCAAGCTCTTGTGCACTCATTTTCTTTCGAATGACTTTTCAAGCTCAAGATTGTAAGGAATCAACGATTCTACCTTACTTTGAGTACTTGGTATGCACTAGCATATACCCTTCAAGAAATGAAAACAAGTAATAAAAAGTAAAATTAGAAAATAAGACTAAGAGTGAAATAACACACACTTGACTTAATTGACAACCATATTCCTAGCAACAGTGCCAAAATTTAATACGCCCAAATCTACACCTCAATCAAGAAGTATAAAATGATCATTATCAAATATAAAACCCAACTAGGTTGGGGTCGAATACCATAGGGAATGAGACGAAAACTAAGTCGTATGCGGTTATCATTAGTTACTTACTTTCAAAATAGAATTGGAAATATGGGGAGTCTTGAGTTTTGATTTGAAAATCACTTATCGTCAAGTAACAATTGACAATATGCTTAATCTAGAATCAATTAAAGAGAATTCACCAGGGTTGTGTTCCCCAAGATTGTTTGACCATTTTTGGTTTAACTACAAAACTTTATCTTGCGTTGCGAGTATATCAGTTTATCAAAATATGTTATACTTAACTATTTCTCAACAAAGTTTAATGTATATAATTGTTATTTTTTCGAACTAAAAGTTTTCACCATCATTTTGATAGATAAATTCTCAAGTTAGTTAATCTTACTACAACATTAACCATCAGACAAGTCTAGATCCTTGAATTCTTGTAATTAACTCTTTTTCCAAGTTTAAAACTTTTTTTCTCAAAAGAGCTAAACATAAGGTTGGTTCTAATATTTGCAACCATTAGAAATCAATTAAGATGAAAGAGGTAACAAGATATACAAATACAACCCACAATTTATTCTGTAAAAATCCTATTTTTAGGTCAAGTCATCATAGATTCCAAAATTCTTGATTGCGGGTTTAGTCACTCATGATTGATGAAACAAATACTAGATTTACATTCATTCAAGAAGTAATTACTTACAAGAGTCAAAGAAATCAATACTTTGATTTAAATAGGCTAGTGAAAGTCTCGTTCAAACTCAGTTCCACAAGATATCATTTCTTTGATAAAATAAAGATGATAAAATAAAACTCTGAAAGGAATGTTTATAGTTCCAAGAAATCTAAAATTAAAAAATAGAAAGCAAAAATTATGAGGCTCATCTGACGTTGCGTCTGACGGCCCGTCACAGGCGTGATGGTATGTAGTCTTGGCCATCATAAAACTTCAAAGAATTGAAAATTTCATGTAGGTGTAACGTTAACTCTGACAAACCGTCAAAGGTCTGATGGTCTGTCACCTCCTTTGTCACAAAACTTCAGAGAGTTTGTGAAACTCTTACAGGTATGATGTTGCACCTAACGGTCCATCATAGGTCTGACAGTCCTTCAAGCCTATCAGATCCCTCCTTCTGACACTTAGCTCAATTCGCTTTCTCTAGCCTTGACTAATTTTCTAACCTACACAGTAGAAAACTACCAAAATACAATGTTGTTCCTTAAGAACGAACAATTATTCCTAGTTAAAAGCATCAGATATGCCGTCAAATATCAGCACATATGTCACGCCCCGAGCCTACGCCTTGGGCGGGACTGGCACTCGAGAACCATTGTTGGCCCCAAGCGAACCCTTGGCCTGGCTTACTATTGAGTAGAAGACTTACTCATGATAAAAGGACTTTAAAAGGTAAACTAAAAGCTCAATAGATAACTTAGAATGTTTTAGGCTTAAGTCATATGCGGCCCCTTAAAGTTGTCCGCATATTTCATTTAGACACCTCAATCTAGGCTTGTACCTATTGAACACATAAATCGTAACAAATTTATACCTATTTAACACAACATGATAGTCAAATAAAAGAGAAATCTGCATGCATTTCAACGCTCTTACATAGCAAATGGACCAAAGAAGCGATGACACATGGAAATTGGATTAATTTAAAAAAAAATTATATTTAAATAATCAAAAATTAATTTAAGGAAACAAAAAAATTGAATTAACCTACCCCCACCCCACCGGCTTAAAATATTCTATTTAAATAATCAAAAAGTAATTTAAGAAAACAAAAAATTTGAATTAACCCACCCCCACCCCACCGGCCACCCACCCATCTTCTTCTTCTCCGTCGATCTTAACCGTCACCTCCATGCTTCTTCTTCTTCTCCGTTCCCTTTCCACTGGCCACTGCGCCTCAACACCAGTCAACCATAGCCTCCAACCCTTTCTTCTTCTCCATTGAATTTTATCCCTTTTACCAGAGTCAGTACACCATTATTGTCCATCTAAGCTAATTCCTCATTCACCTTTCATTCTAATTGTATCAAAACCTTCTATTCGTTATCTTTATCTTCTTTCCACTAATAATTATTTATAACAATTACAAGAAAAAGTAAACTGTTACAGATAAAAACTAATCAATTGCTTCACCGGGATATTATTTTTATCGAAAACAATGGAAGTTTGCTGAAATATTTGAGACTTTAATTAGATTTACATAGAAAACGAAGAAGGAAAAAACACGAGAAGAATTGGAGGGATGGGAGAAAAGATGGAGGGGGTGGGGTGGGTGTGTAAAGAGATGTGAGTAGTTGCAGAGAGGGATGATGGGGAAAAGATGATTTAAAAAAAAATTAAATTAATTATTATTTATACTATTTATTAATTAGGTTTATTAGTTGAAAATAAAAAGGAAAAAATCATTTCCAATGGTTTCACGCGCTTAAGGACTGTGAAATACACATTTTTTGCCACGTAAACAATTTTGTGTCCAATAGGAACCATTTTTGAACATATAATGTGTTCAATAGGTATGAGGCTAAATTGAGGTGTCTAAGTGAAATATGTGGACAACTTTAAGGGGCCGCATATGACTTAAGCCAATGTTTTATAAATAATCATTCACTAGCCAAAGTGGCAACTAAAGTGTCAACATAACTAAATGGAAATGGAAAGTCTCATGAACTAATAATAACTAATTGTTGATGAAGCCTCTAACAACTGAGATGGACGTCGACACAAAACTCACGACATCCTAAAGAACTAGAATAATGAAAACAATAAAAAGGGATCCTTCGGAAGCAAGGAGGCTCACCAACAACTCTGAAGCTCAACGGGATCAACGATGTGCTAGATGTTGGTCCTGGTTACATGTATCTGCATCATAAAAGATGCACGCCAAATGGCATCAGTACATTAAATGTACAAGTATGCGAGGGGAATTCTAAAACAAGACATAAGCTTGAAAGTAACTTAAGGAACATACCTGGTCTCAACTCAACTCATTTTAATATAAAGTAGTAATATAAATGTTGTATAAAGAAAAGATTTTAAAACATGTGGATAACAATTATGTGTATTGAAAAATACAATAGTAAATCAGTTTGTATGCAAGGATACAATTTAAACTCTGTTTGTATGTGAAAATACAAATAACTTTATGTATATCAGAATACCAAAATACCTCTGTGGGAGTCTTTCTAACCGACAATCATCACTATGAGCTATGTGATGATACAACATTTTACCTCACGCTGCCAGGGCTATCCTAATACCTTGACAGGGGTATAGAACCTAACTTCTAAGTGGATCTACTAGTTTATGCTAAAAAGCACTAAGGAATCATCTAAAAGTATGACCCTTTACTACCCATGTTGGCTACACGATATATGGAGACCATGAATTATCTGAACTAAACTTGTCCCCAAATCGGTGCTTAATACTACTCCCAAAATGTAACTAGCTCTAATGTTTAAAAACATAATCTTTCTGTAGTTTGAGATAATTGATCAAAAAACTAGCCCAAGGGATCTCTTGGAAATCAGTGTTTCCTCTCTTGCTTAAATGTGAAAACATTTACTATTTACACAAAAACTAGCTCAAAGGCTCTTTTAGAAATCAGTGTTTCCTTTCTTGTTTAAATGTGAAAACATTTACTCTTTGGGAATACATAATTCCCATATACTCTTTTGAAGAAAAATGAACTTCATTTGTTACTCTTTTCTCAACTCAAAAATCAAGTCTTCAAACAAGTTTAAAGTATTTGCAAAAGACTTTTCAAAAGACTCTAAGAACTTCTCTAGACTCGACTCTTAAATTTCTTTGAATTTGAATTATGGATTCAAGGTTATGATTCATGTTTATGGATGATATCATAATGCTTAGGTGTACCTTAGAGTGTAGAAAACAACTAGAAATCATAAGTACGATTCAAGGGAACTCGAATGGAAAGGAGTGGGAAAGGGTAGAGGACCTGGTGACCCTGGCGTACTGAGTAGCACAGGGCGCAAGACTCAAAACTACAGAACCTGGGATGGGGTGTACTGAGTTGTTCGGTGCCCTAGAGCCCAAACTTTAGACACTGATAGGGGCCGCATGAGTGGCGCGGCGCCTCACCCCTTTTCCCTAGAATTTTTACAATTTTTCTTGTTCGTTTTTCGACCCTAATTCATCTAGATTCGATTGGTTCCTTCCCCAAACACTTACATTCAAATACCCAACCAAAGTATACAAGAATCTACTCAAAAACAAACTCAAATCTCATGAAACTAACTCAAAAACTTCTCGAGAACTCAACAATCAAGATCCCAATAAACACCTCAACAAAATCCACCAAGAACTCAATTACTCTACTTTCAAGAACATAAATACACTGAATTAAATCATGATTGGCGCGTGGGTGAACGAACCCAACACTATGTGATCTCACATACCTCGTAGGGATTAACCCTAGGCGAAATCCGCAAGTGAAATCTCAAGAACGATGATGAACTTTGGCTTTTCTACTTTATTCTCTTCTCTCAAAGCCCTAGTGTAATTTTATAAAGCATAAATTGAACCAAATAAGTTTAGACCTCAATTAAATTACTAAAAATGAATTAAACCAATTGGGTAGGGAAAAGATCAAAATACCCCTCTTAAATCTGGGTAACTTTCCATATCTAGGCAACCCAACTTCGAACGGGACCAAACTCGGGGGCGTTAGAAAGATAATTCAAAGACCTTTCATTTGATATCTTATGGAATTTGCTGAGAGTTATGGTTGTTTGAAGTTGACCCAAAACTCATACTTAAACACAAATTTGCCAAATTTCAGATTTTTCATTCTTTTCAAAAATGGTTCTTTCTAAGCCAAGCTCTTTCAAATAGTGGGGTATTACAATATATCCCCCTTGGGAACATTCGTCCTCTAATGATATTATTACAAGTAGACTAAGGGTGTAACATCTAACATTCAGCTCAAACACCCAACAAGCAAATCTAACACAGTCAGTATATCAATTAAAGAGTACTAAGAAGAAAATTAGTACATTGATCTGGAATGTCTCTAGACTCAAAGAGATATGGGTATATCTTCTTCATGTCCTCCTCAGCCTCCCATGTGGCTTCCTCATCAAACTGATGTCTCCATAAGACCTTGACTGATGCTACCTCCTTAGTTCCCAATTTGCAAACCTAGCGGTCTAGAATCTGAATAGGAATCTCCTCATAAGACATGCTATCCTTAATACCAATATATTCAGTTGGTATAATTAATGAAGGATAGCCCATACACTTTTTCAACATAGAAATGTGAAACACTGGATGAATTGTTGCTAACTCTTGTGGCAGCTCCAACTCATAACCTATATTACCAATTCTTTTGGATATTTTAAGGTCCAATATACCGGGGACTAAGTTTCCCCTTCTTACCAAACCTCATAACACCCTTGATGGGTGTACCCTTCAAGTATACCCAATCATCTACTTTGAACTCTAAGTCCCTTCTCTTAACATCAGTGTAGGATTTCTGACGACTCTGCGGTGTTTTCAACCTTTCTTTAATGACTCTCACTTTCTCCATAGCTTGATGAACTAAGTACGGTCCTATAAATCTGGTCCTATCAACCCAGCTTCACCAACTTCAAACCATCTAATAGGAGATCTGCATCTTCTCCCATAAAGAGCTTCTTAAGGGGCCATCTGGATGCTAGAATGATAACTATTGTTGTAAGCAAACTCAATGAGAAGTAGGTGATCATCCCAATTACCCTTGAAATCAATCACGCAAGCCCTCAACATATCTTCTAAAGACTAAATAGTGCACTCTGCTTGACCATCTGTCTGAGGATGAAAACAGTACTTAAGTTCACCTTTGAACCCAAACCTTTATGGAATGACTTCCAAATTTGTGCAGTAAATTGTGCACCTCTATCTGAAATAATGGACACCGGAAATCCATGAAATCTAACTACCTCTTGAATATATAACCTAGCATAGTCCTTTGCTGAAAAGGTGGTCTTTACAGGTAAAAGGTTGGCTGATTTAGTCATTCGATCTACAATCACCCAAATCGAATCATGTTGCATGCGAGACCGTGGTAAACCTGTAAAAAAAAATATTGATCATCTCGCACTTCCATTCCAAAAGTTCTACATTCTGAGCTATACCACCGAACCTTTGGTGCTCTACTTTAACTTGTTGACAATTTGGGAATTTAGCAACGAACTCAGCAATACCTTTTTTCATACTATTCCACCAATAAACCTCTCTCAAGTCACGATACATCTTTGTCGAACCTGGATCCATAGAATATCTGAAGCTATGAGCTTCCTCCATGATCCTCTCTTGTATTTCATCCACCCTTGGTACACACAACCTACCTTGATACCTTAATACACTATCTCCCCCTTGTTCAAAAGCCATTACTTTTTGCTTATGAACATTTGCCTTCAATTCAAGAAAAATAGGATCTTGGTCTTGTTTTCTTTCACTTCTGACACTAATGATGATTCATCCCATTCATCACCACTACTCCTCCTTCAGTGGAATCCATTAGTCGAACTCCCAATCGTGGAAGTCTATGCACATCATTAGCTAAGTCTTTTTTGTCTTCCTCAAAATGGGTGGTACTACCCATAGACAATCTTCTCAAGGCATCAGCAACTACATTAGCCTTACTTAGGTGATAGAGGATACTCATGTGATAATCCTTGAGTAACTCTAACCACCTTCTTTGTCTGAGATTAAGCTCTTTCTGACTAAACACATATTGAAGGCTCTTATGATCGGTGAACACATCTACATGAACACCATACAGATAATGACGCAATATTTTCAAAGCAAAAACTACGGCAGCCAACTCTAGATCATGGGTTGGATAATTCTTTTCGGTAACTTTCAGTTGTCTGGAGGCATAATCTATAACTTTACCATTCTGCATTAACATACAACCCAGTCCAACTTTGGACGCATCACAATATACCACAAAACCTTGTGTACCTTCTGGTAAGGTCAATACTGGGGCAGTAGTCAACCATTTTTTCAATTCCTGAAAGCTTTTCTCACAAGCTTTAGACCATTGAAACTTCACTGTTTTCTGAGTCAACTTGATCAAAGGGGAAGAAATAGATGAGAACCCCTCGACAAACCTTCTATAATATCTGGCCAATCCCAAGAAACTCCTAATATCAGTTGGAGATGTGGGTCTAGGCCAATTTTGCACTGCCTCTATTTTCTGAGTGTCAACTCTAATTCCATCACCGAAAACAATGTGGCCTAGAAATGCCACAGACTCAAGCCAGAACTCACACTTAGAGAATCTAACATACAATTCTCTATCCTTTAGATTTTGGAGAACTATTTTGAGATGGCTAGCATGATCTTCCTCATTCCTCTAATAGATTAGTATGCCATCAATGAATACGATAAAGAACATATCTAAATAAGGCCTGAATACTCTATTCATAAGGTCCATCAATGTTGCAGGAGCATTGGTCAAACCAAAGGACATAACTAGGAACTCATAATGACCATAACGGGTCCTGAAAGCTGTCTTGGAATATCACTTTCCCTTACTCTCAATTGATGGTCCTGATCTGAGGTCTATCTTAGAAGAACAAGTGTCACCCTGAAGTTGATCGAAGACCTCATCAATTCTCGGAAGAGGATAATTATTCTTGATAGTAACCTTGTTCAACTGACGGTAATCTATACACATTCTAACAGAACCATCCTTCTTCCTCACAAATAAGACCTGAGCGCCCTAAGGTGAGACACTTGGTCGAATAAAACTCTTCTCAAAGAGATCTTTCAACTGCTCGTTTAACTCTTTCAACTCTAATGGTGCCATCATAATATGGCGGAATAGATATGGGACGGGTATCAAGAAGAATATCTATACCGAAATCTATTTCTCTCTCAGTAGGGACTCCGGGAAGATCATCTGAAAAAACTTCTGGAAACTCTTTTACTACTGAAACTGACTGAATAAGTGGTATCTCAACATTAGAATCATTAACTCGGACTAACTGATAGATACACCCCTTGGAAACTAACTTTCTCGCCTTTAGGTACTAAATGAAATGACCCTTAGGCATTGTTGAACTACTCTTCCACTCTATAATTGGCTCATTAGGAAACTGGAACTTAATAACTCGACTTCTACAATCGACAGAGGCATAACAGGCATGAAGCCAGTCCATACCTAGAATGACATCAAAATCTACCATATCTAACTAAACTAAGTCAGCCATGGTGCTCTTGTGATTGACAAAAATGGTACAATCACGATAAACTCTCTCTGCTAGAATACACTCACCAATAGGTGTAGAAACACTACTGAAGAAGTTTCTCATGAAGAACATCAAAATTCATCGCAACATAAGGAGTCACAAAATATAGACTCGCTCATGGATCTAGCAAAGCATAAACATCAAAGTTAAAGACTTGGATCATACTAGCGACAACATCTGGAGAATCCTCTTGCTCTTGGCGACTAGTGACAACATACAAACAGTTTTCTCCTCTAGATGTAGCTCTGTCTGGTGGAGCAACTGAAGAAGTTTGGGCTCTATTTCCCCCACTACCATTGCCTTGTTTGTTCTTAGGGCACTCTTTTATAATATGACTGCTCTGACCACACTTGAAGAAACCAGTGGAGCCATCACGACACACCCCTAAGTGGCTCCTTCCACACTTAGCACATGCAGGAGTCCTATTACCCCCTTGTGCCACACTACCTTGAGACTGCGTAGGTCTAGCTCTGAAATTTTGTGAATTCTGATTTTGGAACTCATATTTGTTCCTTGGTGCAGGTGCACTAGTAGATGATAGAGCATGTCTTTTCTGTTTCTGTTGGAAAGATGACCAGTTGGCATTACCCTTCTGCTGTCCGAACTCATTCCATGTCTTAACTCTCTTGTTTTAAAACTCTTCCCTATCTTTCAGCTTCTCTTTCTCAACTTGTTGTACATGGATCATCAGCCTTGTTATGTCCATATCTCCTATCAGCATGGCTTCCTTGCCTTCCTTACTTGACAGACAAGACAACCCAGCAACGAACAAACTCATCTTACTTCTCATGTCAGCAACCATCTCCGGAGCATAGCGGGAAAGCTGGGTGAACTTCAGACTATACTCATGAACACTCATAGATTCCTAGTTAAGAGTGAGGAATTCTCATACCTTTGCTTCTCTCAGTTCACGGGGTAAAAAACTCCCCAACAAGGCATCCTCAAACAAAACCCAACTCACTAGTGGTGCACCTTCAGATCTATTCTTTTTCAAATGATCAAACTATATTCTAGCGACACCCTTCATTTGGTATCCATCTAGTTCCACCCTCTAGGCATCAGCAATGTGCATAATCTCAAAAACCTTCTCAAGTTCCTCTACAAAGTTTTATGGGGCCTCAGTGATACTTGAACCAGTGAATCTTAGAGGATTCATCCTTAAAAAATCACGGATCCTAGAAGTATCAGCCACTTCCTGTCGATTCTCTCTCTGCCCAACTTGATTGGTCACAGATTGACTCAACTTCCGGATAGCTTCCCAGAACTCAACATTGGTGACCTCTCATTGGGTTACACTTTAGGTGCATTAGGTACCCCTTGTTCTTGTGGTTCAACATTCCTTCTAGCGGGACGACTTCAGACATCTCTTCATGGAGGCATGATCTGAAAGACACACTCAAGCACAAATTAGAAGAAACTTTTTAGAGATAAACTCTATCGCACGAAATGAGTATGAAAGAAGTGAGATAGTTCCTAAATGTCGTAGCCTCCTAATATAGATGTGGCGTACTTCACACCGATAACTAGGACTCTAAAGACACGCCTTCATAGACTCTCTAGGACTCTTGAACTCTGTGGTCTGATACCAAGTATGTCACTCCCCAAGCCTACACCCTGGTGGGACTATCACTCGAGAACCATTGCTGGCCCAAAATGAACCCTTGGCCTGGCTTACTACTCAGCGGAAGACTTACTCATGATAAAAGTACTTTAAAAAGTAAACTAAAAGCTCAATAGATAACTTAGAATGTTTTATAAATAAACATTCACTAGCCAAAGTGGCAACTCCAGTCTCAACATAACTAAATGAAAATGTAAAGACTCATGAACTAATAATAACTAACTGTCTATGAAGCCTCTAACAACTGAGATGGACGTCGGGACAAGACCCACGACATCCTAAAGAACTAGAATAATGAAAATAATAAAAAGGGATCCTCCGAAAGCAAGGAGGCTCACCAACAACTCTGAAGCACAACTGGATCAATGATCCACTGGATGTTGGTCCTAGTTACCTGTATTTGCATCATAAAAGATGCACGTCAAATGGCATTAGTACATTAAATGTACGAGCATGCGAGGGGAATTCTAAAAAAAGACATAAGCTTGAAAGGAACTGAAGGAACATACCTGGTCTCAACTCAACTCATTTCAATATAAAGTAGTGATATAAATGCAGTATAAAGAAAAGCTTTTAAAACATGCGAATAACAACTCTGTGTATTGAAAAATACAATAGTAACTCAGTTTGTATGCAAGGATACAATTCAAACTCTGTTTGTATGTGAAAATACAAATAACTTTGTGTATATAAGAATACCCAAAATACCTCTGTGGGAGTTTCTCTAACCGACAACCATTACTATAAGGTATGTAAGGATACAACGTTTTGCCTCACGCTTCCAGGGCCGTCCTATACCTTACCGGGGGTATAGAACCTAACTACTAAATGGATCCACTAGTCTATGCTAAAAAGCACAAAGGAATCATCTAAAAAGTATGACCCTTTTCTACCCATGTTGGCTACACGATTTATGGAGACCATGAGCTAGCATACTGTTAGTGGTTCATCCGAACCCTCTTCGACGAAAAATATTACTCTCTCTGTCCTAATTTATATGACTTACTTTCCTTGTTATATATACTACAAGAAAAACACTCAGTAGAGAAAGGAAACATGGTCCCTAAAAGTAAGATTCTAGTCCCTGAAGGTCAATAGAGACAAGAAAATCTGGTCGCCACCCCATCCCTATAGCCTCCGTTGCTAAAGGTCATTAAGGACCGGATAACTTAACTGGTCTTTAATTTTTTTGCGACCGGTATAAAACTGGTCCTGCAAAATATTTTTAGGGACCGTAATTCTGGTCCCTATTATACAAAAGCTAGTCCTAAAAATACTTTTTAGGAATGTATTTATGGTCTCTATTATCAAAAATCTAGTCCTAAAATTACTTTTTTGGACTACATTTACTCGTCCTTGTATATAAGGTATATTGGTGCTTACAAATTATCAGCCACCAGTACACTGGGCTTTTTAAGACCAGAATATTATGGTCCCTATTATAATATAGTTTTACTGTAATAATCAAATGCATATAAAACATATTATCATAATCTGCTTTCATTCATATATATATATATATGGATAATGGTACACACCATAATACAGCAATAAAGTCATTGTTTACAGAACTACTCTATAGAATAAATAAAAAGAAGGAAGAAACTAACATCCTATATCAAATGATATAAATATAGCTGCCTAGGGTCTTATAAGTTCCTATACCAACAATTCTCATGTATGTAAAATGCCAAGTTCCGTAGTTAGTGGAAGAAATCCCAGCTCCAGTTTCTGTCAAGTCCATAGAGGAGAGATGAGCTTCATGCTGATTCAAACCATGTAGAAATGGAGCAAAGTCCATATTTTCCTAGTGTAAGGTCCTAGAAATTGCCAAAGTCCAAGAGAGTGTGAAAATCTAGTGTCTGATATTACATTTATCGTCATTGTTAGGTCAACGGTGTGTTGATGAAACCCAGTAGTTTAATACACCTGCAATGGTCAAGAACATAAAATTTGGCCAATGTCCTGAATATAATTTCAGAATCAAGGGAGCTTGTTAATTGACAACCTAGATTATACACAAGCATGTTCATAACAAATGTTTTATGCAAAATGCAAAAGCTCAATGATGTGCAACTTTAATAAACCTAATGGCCAGTACTTACAAAGAGGATTCTAGTTTTCAAATTACAAGAAGTAACATATTTTATAAGTCAACTGATGATCTAACCCTATTAAGAGCACACAATTAATTCTCAAAGCAAGCAAGTTCTGAAGCCTTAAACAAAATAAATAAAGAGTTCAAATTTCTTAATTTTGTGTCATCTTCACTGTCTTAAAGTATCACATCTTGCAAAATTGGATCAACTACTTTACTAGTTCTATAAAACTTACAAAAGAAAAAAATGTAGCATCACTATGTGGGTATATCCTAGAGTTAGAGGATGCAAAAGATTCTTATGTATTTCAAAATAGATAAAGTGCAACTCCATGAGAAACATATAAAGATGTATTCAAAAAACTCTTAAAGAATCGGTAAGAAGGTTTAATTCTTCATAGTATTGAAAGTTGAAGCTCCATAAATAATGTGAAACATTATTTAAGCAAGCTGCAACTCCCACAAATATTATAAAGATGTGCAGGTAAATCTTATCTTGTATTTCTATCTTAAATGACCAAATAGTAATTTCTAGTTGTTTCAAGCTACTCAATAATTAGCACGATACATACAAAAATAAGGTAAGAGGTTCAATAGTTACTGACTTTGAAGTAGATACTTGCCTTAAAACTCTTGAGAAATAATGTTGAACGCGATGGGTCGTCCATGTTTTTTTATGATTACTGTTAAGAGGAAAAACAAAATTAGAAAAACTGCCTAATGGCGCTTCATTAAATTATTAAATGAGAAAAAACAAGATGAATAAAAATAAAGAACAGTGCAATAAACAGTCTACCAATGCAGAGAAACAGTTCTATGACTACAACCAAGAATTGAACAAAAATAAATCGCCAGCCTCTTACTATAGTGACACGATGAAGAGAAGAAGAAGAGAACACATGCTATTAAAGTGCGCTTCTGCTCATCGTACCCTTTTTTCTAAGAAAAGTCCAGCATTAAATTATTAAAACAAAAAGTTTACACGTCTGCTCATCTCACGCTTGTGATCACTTCGCCCTTCAACTCCTGAAGCACCCACTTCTGCTCACCTCTCTCACTTCTAGACATTGAAACACAGGTACTTTATATTTAGTAGTGAAGCTACCATTTTCCTAAACGCTGCAATGACCCGATAATGATAACCACCAAGTTATCATAGATAACAATAAAGGAAAACAAATAATTTCTACCATAAACCCTCTTTGAAAACACTTGCCCATACTCTTAAAAGAGAATAAGAATTGAGAGGTAGTAAACTGAAAGCAAGCTTGAATCTAAAAACATAAATGGTATATCTCATAGTCTTTGGAAGAAAATAAGAGGTACTAAATGGAAAGTGGAATTATTTACCCAAAAAATTAAAACAAAGATATGAAAGACAAAAATATAAAACCATAGATGATGAAGAAAAGCATGTTAGAAAACAGAGGACCATCATTAGTTGGTAGATCCTCAATCTTATCAGTAGCATCTTCAACTACCCCATAGCCCAAATATTGTGCATCCATATGAACAAAAAACAAAAACAAGAAAAGATTACAATATCAAATCTTACCATCTACAAATAAACAAGAGGAACGTGTTTATAGAAAAGATAGAAAAAAATTCACCTATAGTTATAAAGCATGAAAATTGAATGTTTAATTCAAAATGATTGAAAAAAAGAAAATTCTCACAGGATTATCAAACACTAATTGAGCTTGCCAGGTAATTCACAATACATTAAGTCAGTAAGAATATCCAGTAGACTAAGCATGGCATAATAAAAAGGCAGCTTAATGGGCATACATACTATATAATGAACCAGTATGCGAGCTCTTAATTGAGAAACCATGTCATCATCCCATCTTTTCTTGTAATGTGAGCCCTTCCCTAAAATAAGAATAACATAGTGAGAAATTATTCTCTTATAGTAATATGTTTTTTCTTTGTCCCAAAATAAGTGCAACTTTAACAAAAAAAAATCATTCCAAAACAGTGTCACCTTAGAAATTCAAGACAAAATTTTATATGTTTCTCAACTTATATCATCATACTTCATTTTCTTAATAATGTTCAATCAATTCTCATGATATATCTATTAAATAGGTGTAGTATAGTAACTATACATTATATTTATTAATTTTTTAATGAACATGATGTTTTCTAAAGTGACACTTATTTTGAGACGAAGGAAATCAATTTAATGTCTACAAAATCATACCAATGGAGTTCCATTGAAAGTACTAAATCGTCCAGAATTGATCCATGTATAGCATAAGATGCTAAGAGAATGAAATGTTAAGATCAGAAAAACCAGAATAATTAACACATAGCTCAATAAAGGAACTAAAGCACCTAAAATGTTAACAATCCAACTCTACTTGAGAAAAGATTCAATCAATACTACTGAAAAAAGGTAAAAGATTAAGCATACAATTAACTCAATCCTTCACACATTAAAAGAAAATATACAGGGAACAAGCCTGCACCTCAATGAAGTACAAATATTTTGTTTATAGAAATCACATAACACCGGCCATTAGTCAAAAAGTGTTAAACAACTAAAGTCTAAGGTACAATCGAACTAATTATGCATAAGAAAAATCTAAGAACACTAGAACACCTATGGTTTTGCTCATTTGTAGGTTGTCTATGTGCAAGTTCAGCAACAGAAACTAAGAGAGATGTATCAAGCTTGTAATTATACATAAGAAGCAACTAAGAACAACACCTATGATTTTTCTCATTTTTAGCTTGTCTATGAGCAAGTTCAGCAACAGATATTAAGAGAGACAAATTAAGCTTGTAATTATACATAAAAAGCAACTAAGAACAGATCCCATAAATTTCAAAGAACATTTTTAAAGTTTAAGCTAAAATTGTAAACTTTTCCACTATACATATGTAGATTTCCCTTAGAATAGATCCCATAAATTTCAGAGAGAACAAAAATAGCAAGAAATCATAAAAAGTGAAAAAGATTTACGAAAATAACTAAACTTGATGTGGGTTACCTTCGTCTCTTAAGGATATCAAAGAAGGAAAAAGGAGTAATAGAGTCCAAAAAGAAAATTACCTCAAGAACTTTAAAAGCATCAGTTGCAGATATCCTGACCACCATGAGATTGATTTGGATTTGGCTAGGACTTCTGGGATTATTTCTTAATATATCCCCATCTTAGTTGTCTTTTTCTTGTTAAATTAAAGAACGAAGGAGAGAAGAATACAAGAGAACGCAAGTAGTTCATGCCATGGTAATACTTTAAAGGTAGGAACGATAACTGTCGAAGAAGAGAGGGTTTAGAAATTTTGAAGGTGATATTTTGAGAGTGCTTTCACTTTTTTATTTCTTCTATACGGTCCCTAATTCACTAATTTCAGCAGTAAAAATATGAGAACCAGCGACCATAAAATATTCTTGTCTTTATATGTATAGTTTTATGGACCGAATTTTGGACTCATCCCTAAAAGTTGGTCTCTAAAGATCCTTTTTCTTGTAGAATTAGTTAGTCTAAAAAAAAATGACACATATCTATATTGAGTAACAATTTAACTTTAAAATGTCTATTTTACATTTAATGAAAAGATTTATAGCAACACAAATTTCTATCATTCATTTTAGACCACAAGTTTTAAAAGTCTTCTTTTCTTTCTTAAACTTCGTGCCGAGTCAAACTACCTCACATAAAATGGTACGGATGGAGTATTATTTATACTGTTATCTCCTGTATTCAGGTTATTCCAAAAATACAGAAACATAAAGTAGATGAAATAGACAGAATGATTTTAATCCGAGTCCACAGAAATCACTGTGTTTCCTTAATAAATTCAATCTCCTCACTGTACCCGAGGTTGCAGATTAATTCCTCCCAAGATAAAATGGATTAACCTGTTAAAGAAGTAGCGGTACCTCAAACTTCAATAACTTCAGCGAACGCAATAACTTCAGTGAATGCACACACAGACTCAGTCGATCGACAATTTTGTTTATGTAAGAAAATGTATGCAAAGAGGAAAAAATTTAAGTGTTTAAAACCGGAAAAAACATCTCTATTTATAGCCATTTACAGCAAGGAATGCGTCTGTTCAGACAATTCTGTTCAGACCCGGTTTTTCTAGAAGGTTGTGTCTTTTGGGAAAAATAACGACTTTTCAGAACGTTATTACCGTTGCATATGAATTTCAAATAAAATCCATTGCGCCAAATTAATTATGTTATTTAATTAACATTCTGAATTAATTTATAAGAGAAAAGAAATGAATTAACAAGATTGATTAATATTATCAATCACATCATTATCCAAATCCAAATCCAAATCCAAATCCAAATCCAAATCCAAATCCAAATCCAAATCCAAATCCAAATCCAAATCCAAATCCAAATCCAAATCCAAATCCAAATCCAAATCCAAATCCAAATCCAAATCCAAATCCAAATCCAAATCCAAATCCAAATCCAAATCCAAATCCAAATCCAAATCCAAATCCAAATCCAAATCCAAATCCAAATCCAAATCCAAATCCAAATCCAAATCCAAATCCAAATCCAAATCCAAATCCAAATCCAAATCCAAATCCAAATCCAAATCCGAATCCGAATCTGAATCCGAAGCCAAATCTGAATCCGAATCCTAAGCCGAAGCCGAAGCCGAGCGAGAGACGACGACGGCGCGAGAGCGCACCTTCTTCTTAACCCTTTAAGAACTAAAGGAAGTGTTTCCTAATATAAGGATAACAATTTCCTTTCTTCTACCAATATGGTAAAATGACTTTTCATTTGCACTTTGTAATGACTTTTCTTTTTTCCTCCAAAATTGGTTCCCCCACTTTCATTGGTTCTTCCTCTTTCCATTTCTCTTTTTTATTTCCCATTCACACCTTGCTAAACCCAAAAATCCCCCACATGAATGGGGAATGGCTATAGTTAAAACATATGCATGAAAAATTTGTGTGTCTTGTAAGTAAGAGTTAATTGCATCTGGATAAGTAGGTTTCCCTTTAAACTTTTCGTAGTGAACATATATCGGAGATACTCGGTGAATGGGTAGATTTGATATCTTTGAACCGTCGAACTTTGATGTATACCTAGACAACATAAGTCACACAATCAACCCTTGAACTATTTTTGGTTCTCATTGTTTTGTTCGTTTCAGCCATGAACACATTTCGGTTAATAAGTGCTTAGAGAACTGGCCTTACCTAATTCTCCTTGAAGCGGCTTACACTTCACACTTATATAGGTGGTTTCTAACTGTGCTATCCCGTAGATACACCATTTGATATACCCTGTATCAAACTTAGAAACTATTAAAAAGTCCTTACGCCTTTATCCTTGCTACTGAACATTGTCTCATCATGAGAATGGACCATCAAATATGTTTTGACAATGTTGAACCGTCATCTATGACTTTGTTTGATCTCCTTGAACCTAGATCTTGGGATCTCCAGTCTTCTAGGTAGAGTTACCGCCACGATGACTTGTTCTCGGCCATAGTCCCATTCCCATCGATGATCTCTCAACTCCCTCTCTAGTTAGGCCTTTTGTAAGTGGATCCGACACATTATCCTTTGACTTTACATAGTCAATTGTGATAATTCCACTAGAGAGTAGTTGTCTAACAGAGTTATTTCTTCGTCTTATGTGACGAGACTTCCCGTTATACATAATGCTTCCAGCCCTTCCTATTGCAGCTTGACCATCGCAGTGCATGCATATAGGGGCCATTGGTTTGGGCCAAAACGGAATATCTTCTAAGAAATTCCGAAGCCATTCAACTTCTTCACTTGCCTTGTCTAAGGCGATGAATTCTGACTCCATTGTAGAGCGAGCTATACATGTTTGTTTGGATGATTTCCAAGATATTGCTCCTCTACCAATAGTGAAAACATATCCACTCGTGGATTTCGTTTCAGTTGACCCAGTAATCCAATTTGCATCACTATATCCTTCAAGAACTGCTGGATATTTGTTGTAATGCAAAGCATAGTTTTGAGTGTCTTCTAAGTACCCCAAAACTCTCTTCATTGCCAACCAATGATTTTGATTGGGATTACTTGTGTATCGACTCAGTTTACTTATAGCGCAGGCTATGTCTGGTCGTGTACAATTCATGACATACATCAAACTTCCCAATACTCTGGCATAATCCAATTGAGACTGACTTTCACCTTTATTCTTAGCAAGATTAAGGTTCACATCAATTGGGGTCTTTGCCTTTTTGAAATTCAAATACTTGAACTTTTCAAGTACTTTTTGAATATAATGAGATTGAGACAATGCTAGACCGTTAGGAGTTTTGTGAATCTTTATTCCCAATATTAAATCGGCTACTCCTAGATCTTTCATATAAAACTTACTAGAGAGAATACACTTAGTAGCTTTTAAGTATGTGTCAAAATAATCAAGACCTTCTTTCTGTCTAAAGCCTTTGACAACAAGTCTTTGCTTTATATTTGTCAATAGTTTCATCATCTTTCATCTTATTTTTTAAGATCCATTTTAAACCCAAGGGTTTGTTCCCTGGAGAAATATCAACCAACTCCCAGGTATGATTGCTTAAGATTGATTCAATCTCACTATTGACAGCCTCCTTCCAAGACGTCGAGTCGCTAGACAACATCGCTTCCTTGAATGTTTGAGGCTCACTTTCAAGAAGGAATGTTACAAAATCAGATCCAAATGAAGTAGCTGTCCTTTGACGTTTACTGCGCCTTGGACTCTCTTCATTGGTTTCATTCTCTTTTGGTTCTTCTCGAGGTTGTTTAGACTCCCCACTAGATGACTCAAGTCTAGTTTTATACGGATAGATATGTTCAAAAAATTCAGCATTATCTGATTCCATTACCGTATTATCATGAATATCCGGATGTTCGGACTTATGAACCAAAAATCGACATGCCTTACTATTTGTGGCATATCCAATGAATACACAATCCACAGTCTTAGGCCCTATTTTCACCCTCTTAGGTATAGGAACCTGGACTTTGGCAAGACACCCCCACACTTTGAAATATTTCAAGTTGGGTTTTCTACCTTTCCATTTCTCATATGGAATAACATGTGTCTTCGT
>NW_006239012.1:1377220-1402072 GCF_000226075.1 Solanum tuberosum | reverse complement strand
GAAAAAGACCTCTTATTTATAGCCATTTGCAGCAAGGAATGCGTCTATTCAGACAATGGTGTCTTTCCAGAACGTTGTGTCTTTTTTGGGAAAAGTAACGCCTTTTCGGAAGGAACAGGTCCCTTCAGAACGGTTTTACCGTTACAAGTGAATTTCAAATAAATTTTGTTGCACCAAATTAATTATGTTATTTAACTAACATTCTGAATTAATTTATAAGAGAAAGGAAATGATTTAACAAGATTGATTAAATAAATTTTGTCCAAAAATATTATCAATCAATCACATCATTTGCCGAATCCGAATCCGAGCGAGCGACGACGACGGCGCGAGAGGGCACCTTCTTATTAACCCTTTAAGAACTAAATGTAGTGTTTCCTAATATAAGGACAACAATTTCCTTTCTTCTACCAATATGGTAAAAATGACTTTTCATTTTCCCTCCAAAATTGGTTCCCCCACTTTCATTGGTTCTTCCTCTTTCCATTTTCTCTTTTTTATTTCTTATTCACGCCTTGCTAAACCCAACATATACATAGGTGAAATTAGTTTTTATGTATATATAGTAGATGTCTAACCCTTTCGGTTAGTTCTAGCTCCATCACGGCCAGCATTGACCTTCTTTTTCTTCATTTTTTTTTCACTTTTATATTTGTTTGCATTATCTCCACCAAAAAATGTCGACAATGATAAATCCTACCATCGTACTGACGAAGACGATAGGAGAAGCAAATGATGACGAGTCCTGGGATTGGTGATGACTAAACAGAGTACTCGTCTTGTGATAGTAAATCGAAGTTCGAGAAATACTGCAATTTACTCACCCATGAACACTCCAACAAACTTCAATGGTTGTTAATGGTGTTTGAATTGATTTGGGAAAGATGAATCTTTTTTTTATTAAGAATAATTCAATTTGCAATGCCACATGACTTTTTTATATTGGTTCGACACTATTTTTTTAAATACTCACGCGCTCAACATGAGAACACATCAAGTGCAAAAATGGATGAAAATGATATATTTAGTTTGGTTGAAAACAATTTATGAGATAATAGGAGCCTACAAACTTTACATGTCTACTTGAAAATAAGGCATAAGTTTACGGTGGGCTTGATATATTTTCTCATATATTGTGTATATATACTATTAGAATAATGTATATATACATATTATATAATTCTACATATATATGATCCTACTTTGTATAAATTTATTTCACGTATATATTCCATTAGAATCTATATATATATAAATTATTCATCGACATAATCTGAACTCTTGTTATTGAACTTAAAATTTTGTTTTATGGATGTTGCATTGAAAATCTATTTTTTGTATATCTGAAGTGAAAAATTATAATTTTTTCGTTCAAAACATCTGTTAAAAGAGGGAGTTACTTTTTTTGCTTTTTTTTATAGAAGTTATTTGTTATTCTCTATTTTCGTTTCTTAGGTATTGGATGAAGTGGTATCCGTTTAATGTTAGAATATGCAACGAAAGTAAATATTTTAGGATCCGGCTCCTCTCAATTTCCCTTGTCTCCATTTTCTCCAAGTTCTAGTCTTGATTAATGACATATGGCATAGATCAGATTTAATGGCTAAGATTTAATTAATTAAAATATATCCCTAACCCTAGTTTAGATGATAAATATATTATTATATCAATCAAAAATAGTCCTATTATTTCTCCCTTCTTTCCTTATTCCCTCCAAGTCCGATTGTTTCTCTATTTTCGACTATATATTATTATGGACTTGGATTGTAATGGGGACTTATTTGACTATATCTTCATCTTAAATCTTAGTTTTGATTTCTACATTTATATGTCAATTATATTTCTAGAGGGACATCTTCTTCATCCTCTTCTTGATTTGATACATCTAAAGATATGATAGAAGTATTCTCTAGCTTAATCTCAGTACGTATCTCAGGAAGGTCTTGCACCATGTCCTTTTCCTTGAGAAGCTTCAAACCAGGAACATTCAAGTGACAAAATCTCTTGTGTCAAAGCCATAAATCATCTACAACTTCATTTTTGAATGCATTGTAATGAAATTGTAAACGAAAAATTCTTTTTATCATCTCTACATTAATAATGACTTGATTTGGCTCAATTTTATCATAAATCTTGCAAAAATTATATCTGAACACAAGAGAATAACTATTTCCATGAGTTGACCAACACTAAGCAAATTTTCTTCCATGTCAGGAACATAAAGAACTCATGAATTTGCCTACCGCTTTCTTTTATGTTGATTGAAATGGTACTTTTACCGTTTGCATCAACTCAGGCTCCATTTCTTATTCTAACTTTAGTTGTGATGCTACTATTAATTGAGAGGAAAGTTTTTTCATCTCTAGACATGTGATTTCTACAACTGCTATCAACATAACATTCATTGGTTTTTGCTGAAGCATTAGATTGAGAAGCAAATAAAAAAAAAATTTCTTCCACCTGCTCTTCACAAAAATTTGCTTACTCCCATTGATTGTGCCAGCAATCCTTCTCAATGTGGCCAAACTTTTTACAAAAGTTACAGTGGGGCTTGCCTTTGTGCCAACATTTTTTTGCATTGTTATTAGTCTTTTTGCAAATTTTACAAAAAAGACTAGAACTTTTCTCACATTTTTCTTCAACCTTCTTAGAAGAACCATAATGATCCTGCTTCTTTTTTGGATTGTAATTCTTCTTTTGTTGATTTTTTGAGAAATTTTGAGAATTCTCATTGGTTGTAGACTGAAAAGTCGTCTCTTTGGGTTGATCTTCACGAAAAAATCTTCGCTTTTCATGTGCACGAAATGATCCAACTAGCTCTTTGATGGAAAGCTTTGAAAGATCTTTCGTTTCCTCATGATAACAACAATATACTCATATTTCTCTGTGGCACTAATTAGAATATTTTCCACAACTTGTTGGTCGAGATTGTATTTCTCATTTCATTAACAATATTCATGACTCTTGTGCAATATTCATCTATTTTTTCAAATTCTATCATCTTCAAATTTTGAAACTCTCTTCTAAGAGTTTGAATATTTATAGTGCGTACCTTTTCGTCACCATACACCTCAGTTTCCAGAGACTCCCAAGCTTGCTTTGCAGTCTCACTTAGCAATTTTCGCAAAATATGCTCTTGAGACTCCCATTTGAATTTTGCTCAAGGCTTTTGCATCTTGACAATACTTAGCCTCAAGATTTTTCATCTCTCCTGCTATAAGTTCACCATCATTTTCTAGCTCTTCAAAGCCATTTGCAACAATAGTCTACAAACCTTCAGCTTATTTCCATCAAAAAATGGAAAAAATGGAGTAAGAACAACTGAAGAATCAGCACCTTCATTTGTTTTGGATGCCCTATTTTTTTCCTCACCTAACCCCAGATTAAGAACGAAAATCTGCTCTTGATACCAATTTGTAGGTAATATAGAAGGATAATACTTTATTTAGAGAATGCTCAAGTTTTATATAGGGTACTTAACGCCACTTGAGAAAATTACAATTATCAATTACATCTCTATTTATACTACTAAAAATATAAAACCAAAAGTCTTGCACAAATTACTAGATACATGTATCACAATTTACTAGATATATGTATTACAAATTTAAAAGACTTCTCGAAAAACTAAGAGATGGTATTGAAAAACTAAACATCAAGATGTGAACGCATTAATTCCAACACATTTGAAAACAATAACTTGTAGATCACACCTAAAATTACTAGATGTTGAAGGGGGCCAAAGACACATATGAGGGAGAAAATTGGCTGGCAAACAGGAAAGCATGGGAATTGTTCATAATGTTACTTGTCAAAAGCACATCTCTTTTTTTCTGTGGATGACAATGGAAAAGTAAATAGATTGTCCCACACAGAACAAATAAACCTCAGATATTATGAGACATAAGGTTCAAGGGGTAGTTAGGGACACATTAGTGTGGAGTGTTGAAACAAACAGGATATGATGTGATCATGGAAATGGCTCAGAGCTAGTCAAGCTAACAATGAATATTTGAGAACATGGTTTTCTGGTTTCTTTTAGCCTTTCATAATTAGTGTGGAGTGTGGACCTATATTGATCGAACGCATTCACACAGTTGTATTTTGGTATGATTGAGTCGAAATACCTGGTATAGGTAGGTCACCTTTTTAAGAAAATTCACATGTATGTCAAGACAAATGGAGAATCCACACAATATTAGGGTGGACCATCTGATCAGATGGATTAACAGATAAGAAACTGGCATACGATGGTCATGCATAAATATCTCACATGAAAAAGATCTATGCTTGCTACATATATTTCAGCACAGTCCACATGACACAATAGGACTCAATGATAGAAAAATTCATTTCATATCCAATATAATGGTCATACAACCAGAAGAAAAGTCTCAAGTTCGAATCCACAACAAAACTTAAGTGACACATGACAGAATTCTTCTCATCTGTCTTAAACTTGGTGGACCAAGTTACTTGGTAGTTGTTGTCGGTGATTTAAGTCATATCCTGAACTCAAAGTCCCCACCATTCATTGAAACAATACTATCTTAACATGGTGTTGTACACCCTGACTTGTATTTTTATATCCTCATTCAAGTACAACTGACTTTTATATTCCATCCTCATTCTAAACAAAAACTACACAGCTTAAAACTTGGCTATTGTTAGAAATCCAGTATGCTCATTTTGAATAAGGGTTGTTTGGTATAGTGAAAAAAAATTCCATAAAAAGTTTTATAGTTCTCAATGTTTTGTTGGTCAAAATCTCTTTAAAATATTTTCTCTAGGAAAACAAATACCTTTAAAATTAAAAGAAAAAAAAAATTGATTTCCCCAAGTAGGGACAAGTTCCATGGTGGCATTCCACATTAATTGTTTCCTCCCCACCCTTCACACATCCCACTCCCGCCCAATAGCCCCCATCTACACCACCCCCCACAACCCAGCCAAACACTTTCTAACTTATTTGAAGTTATTTTTGACTTATTTTAAGTTATTTTTTATATTTGTCAAACACTCCAGAAGTCAAAAACTGACTTAAAAATAGGTTTGACCAACTTTTAAGCCAATCCAAACACCCTATAAATTGAATGTCATCTCGTGCTCATGCAAATAACTCAGTACAAAGGATGAACCCTGAGTAGTAAAGTACACACTTTTTCTGCTAAGCCAAAGGCAGATAATAAGCCTTGGCCTGGATACAGCTACACTGTATTTCTTGAAGCTACGACATGAAGGGAAAATACTTCAATAAATTGGGATGGGATGGAATTGGATGGGTCAAAAGTATTTTATGTAAGAATTTTACAAACTTTTTCTAGCTCTGGCAAAGCGTAGAGTTCCAAACATCTGTATTCACACTTCTGATAGTTTTTTTTTTTGGTTTCCCACCCGATGTCCGGAGCCCACATTGGTGCTCCGACTAAATCCGGATCACGCTCTGCAGGGTCCATTCGAGAGTGGCGCTCCCAACAGGATTTTCTCCATACCCATGGCTCGAACCCGAGACCTCTGGTTAAGGGTGAAACACTCCCACTACTGCACACACTTCTGTTAGTTGGAAGACATAAATTTAATAGTTTCAGCAATGTACGACAACTCCAGCTTTGATTATAAAATAGACCTAAATCTTAATCTTTAACGACACAAAACAATGATAATGTTTCCATGAAGTCTAATTACCTTACCAGTACATAAAGATTCCAAGCACCATTTTGGTGTGAGTAGAAGGCAAAGCAATAAACATATCACCTTAACTAGGACTCGCAAGTTCCAAATACTAAAATCTCTAGCAAAATCAGACAATAAAAATCGATCAGAAGTTGAGTCCTAAATTATGAAATAAGCAACCGAACATAAATGGCATGATTATCACAAGACTTCTACCACTTGATCACTGGCAAAGCTGTTCAACTGCAGTAACAATCTGGGGAGGTTGGACAACAGTCCAGTTCTCTAACGTCCCAGCATATGGGGTTGGCACATCCTGTGATGACAGACATACAATTGGGGCATCTAGATAGTCGTGAAAGTTCTCAGTAATAGCGGCAGTCAAGCTGGCACCAATACCTCCTGTGCGCATACATTCCTCGACAATGAGCACACGATGAGTCTTTTTCACTGACTTCCCAATGGTGTAAAGGTCAAACGGTTTCAGAGACCTAATATCAATGACCTCAGGATCATAACCCTTGTTCACAAGTGTTTTTGCAGCCTGCATCACATGATACCTCATCCTGGAATAAGTTAGAATGGTTACATGCTCCCCAGGTCGTACCATCTCTGCTTCTTCAAGATTCAGCACATACTCTTCATCTGGAATTCTCTCCTTGAGGTTGTAGAGCAAAACATGCTCAAACAGAATCACAGGGTTATCACTTCTGATAGCTGCCTTCATCAAGCCCTTGGCATTGTAGGGGGTTGAACAGGCAACCATCTGGATTCCAGGAATTGACTGGAAGTATGACTCAAGGCGTTGAGAGTGCTCTGCTCCAAGCTGCCGACCAACTCCACCAGGACCTCGGATGACAACTGGTATCTTAAACTGGCCACCAGATGTGTAGTGGAGCATACCGCAGTTGTTAGATATCTGGTTGAAGGCTAGAAGAAGAAATCCCATGTTCATTCCTTCAATAACTGGACGCAAGCCAGTCATTGCAGCTCCAATGCCCATACCAGTGAAAGAGTTCTCAGCAATAGGAGTGTCAAGAACCCTGAGATCACCATATTTTGGGGCAAGGCCTTTAGTCACCTTGTATGAACCTCCATAATGACCGACATCTTCACCCATTACGCAAACAGTGGGATCTCTGTCCATCTCTTCTTCAAGACCTTCGCGGAGGGCCTCAAAGAGCAACAGTTCATGCCTAAAGATGTACATTCAATCAAACAAGTGGTGAGATCAAGTAAAAAGAAAGCTGGAAAAAGAACATTCAGTAAGCAAGCAGTTGGGCAGTAATTAATATAGTTCACACCATGATCGACGATAAAAAAAAATAAGTGAAAAAAGGTGCATATCCAACCAGCCAACAAAGATCTATTCAATGATAAAAGTTTAATGATTTCTTTTTTATGAAGTAAGATTCATTTAAAGGCATCAACAAGATGCTAGTGTTACAAGGATAGATCAGTTAAAGTCACATAAAAGGATTTGTAGCCTCTTTCTAAACTATAGAGCTAACAAAACCTAAGAAGAGGTCTACATTATTTGCATGGGTCAATTTGGACAGCTAAAAAGGCTAACTAGACATCTGCCTCGCAAAAGATTTCTAGAAGTTAAAATTCCATCAAAACATCTTTTGTTCCTCTCTGTCCACAAACACCACAAGAGAGCAGATCATCATCGACATACACTTGATGGCTTTGTCAACTTACCGTGAACTCCAACTTTCAAGAGCATCCCTAACAGAGAAAGGAATGACCCAGGATAGACCAAAAAAACAACAAAACATATTCCAGAGGTCTGAGGCAACTGGGCATGCAGTAGCAAGTGGTTGACGCTAAAGTTTAATGATTAAGCAAGCACAATCACTGAAAATTCTTTTGAACATGGACATAATCATCCCCATTAATTAGGAAGACACCATCAAGGAAGTTTGTAACTCATATATATCCAAAAACAATGTTTGTTATGACTGCCATCAGAACTAAACGAGCTCTTCAGTCCTTAAACAAGGAGATAAGTAACAGAAATTCCTGGAATCCCACACCAGGAATCTTATGCATTAGGAAGAGAGAATGAAAAAGGGATCTCTTTACTAGCTTCTGGTGGCCCAAAAAATTAATGTAATTAGAACCTCAAAATCCGACAAAGCAGAAAGAAAAAATCAAAGTCCCAAAGAGTTTAAAGTAGGAAAGGGGGCCAAATTTCCTGTAAAAGATTTAAGCCTTCCTTTTGAACAACTCCGCTCGACAAGAATAAAGACATCAATGACAATCTTCAGAGGGATCTCTGATGTTAAAATTTAAGATTGCTTAACCAGTTATTGTAGGAACATAGATCACGGCAGTCACAGGGTAACATCTCCTCTGTCATACACTCATGGAATTCGAACTTCAGTTAATAGACAAACAAACACAAACCTTTGGTTCAGCCCATTGTTTTCCAAAAAATGAATTTTAGTTCTCCACAACTATCACATAATTGTGTTTCTACATTAACTGCCATGATTCAAAGGTAAATTTCTGATTCCTATGCTTCTTTTGTTCCTCCTAGCAGCATACTTGTTCTAGTGTGTTTCCAAGACCCATTCGGACATTTCTATTTTTCCACTTAGTACATTCTCCCATACATATACAAAGGGAACATTCTACTCTCGGAAGTACCAAAGCAACACCCATGCCCCAGGCCCATTAGTTACTGCTCTAGTTCCCATCTCAGAGAGCACTCTGCATCTCATACACATACAGTGACACCAAACTTTTCAAGGCTAGCAAACAACTTGCAGCACTAACCCTAAACATTTGTAGCAGTTTCCAGAACTGCTTGGTCCCCCCTTTCAGGTCAAATAATTGGTAAACACTTCTTCACAGAACTGCAAAAAGCATTTGATTTCAGCTCAGCATCATTGATAAAAGAAACAGAGGCCTCCATCATATCATAAATCTCTATTCTACATGACACCAAGAAAGCAAACCTCAAAGCACCTTTCTTAATGATACTTCTAAGTACATCTTCCTTATGGATGATCAACTCTCCATTTTGCTTTATGTTGTTATAATTCCTAAATGTCTTTGACCCAAATTGAACTGATATGGTGTTGACATGTAAATCAGGTAGTTCACATACATGACAAGTCCAAACTCCATCGACCAACAATATTGAATCATCATATTTGAAATGGAATAGATGAGTTCCTTTCTTAGAGGTATGACACACAAAAAAAAAAAGATACGACTAATGGCAATTTTTGCAGGTTTTTGTTTTCTATTTTGTGTTAACTTTAGGAGTACAAAACCTCAATTGCCATTTCTACAAGAATTACTAAATATTAGAAAGAGCGCATAAAAATGAAGTCTCATCAAGACAAAAAATACTTGGGCACAATTTTATTGCAAGTACACATAACAATCACTACACATATGATATGTCTACTAGTACAATAATACATATTGTCTTATAGTTCATGTATGTATGTGCATTTTGTACATACTGTAAAAATCTCGAACAAATAAAACAAGTAGGCAATAACTTGGCCTTTAAGTAAAGATCTTGAATTAAGTAGGGTTGACAAACACTAACAAAGAGTTCTTGACCTACATCCCAATACGTAAAAGTAGATTTGTGTTGGAGTTATAGGTCAGTAAGGAGTTACAAATACAACAAAAAGGCAATAACTTGGCCTTTAAGTAAGGATCTAAAATAAACAAGGGTTGACAAACACTATTAGCAAGGGCCTCTATGAATCCATATAAAGTTGAAGAAAATTTGTTTATCATTAAGAATAGGAAATGATGAGATCCCAAAAGAGAGACATTTGCCCCCAAGGCTTAGCTCGAGTGGAAAAAGGTGGATGATTTGTGGCATAGTTCACAGGTTCAAGCCCCACACCATGCAAAGCGAAGCCCGGTATTTAAGTGGAAAAGGGTAGAGGGGCGGGCCCATTATCCACCGAGTTTAGAAGACTATGATTGGTCGAAAGGGCGGATCATAGACGGATTTCTCGGTTATCAAAAAAAAAAAAAAAAGGAGAGACATTTCATGTTGGTCTCAGGTGTTTCTTAGAGATCCTATAGTGGTATTCTTTCTCTTCTTTTTGTCAGCCAGTCACATGACAAGTTCCAAGCAGCAAGCAGTAAAATGGAGTGCAAAGTAGACATTCTAAGAATTCAATACAGTTGTGCCCTTATGGTAGCTGTCTGGTGTATATGAAATTAAATAAATGGTAAGGACACAAACTAAAACTTCATCAGATCCTTACAAGCTAGAAATACAAATTAATCTTCATAAAATAGTTGTATAGTTGCAGGCTCGCAGCAACATCTAAGGTTTACTTTTTTCTTTTTGGATAGTCAATCTCTTAGAGTTGGATAGTCAAATCAGTCTATAAACACTCTCCGATTTCTCTCCTTCCAAAGAACTCACACTAGGGCTAAAGGTGCACCATGCCTACGTCTTCCCATCCTTCTTCTGAAAGTCCAGTTGCACAACAAATTCTTTGATGTGCCCAATGTTGTCCGTGGCATTTTGGACCAGTTCAGCACCATTCACTACAACTAGTAGCAGCACGACACTGCAATAGGAGATGGTCCACATCTTCTTCTGGACAAGCACCAATTGACAGCAGTGTTTTAAAAGGCGGGGGCGTGAGGCGAGACATTTAATGTAGCGTCGGGGCGAGACGTAAGTCCCGAGACACAGGGCGTAAGTCTTATGGATCTACGGGGCGTAGACTCATGTATATTCAATTTTATAATTTTATTACTAAAAAAAAGGTAAAAGTAAAACTTTCAATTATTTTACAAATAAATTTTATTAAATAACCTACAATATATATATTATGATTTTTATTTGAGAAAGGTATTAATCACCAATAATGAAGAAAAAAAGTATTACAATTACTATTTGAGAAATATTATTACACCAATATTAAAAATATGATTTAAAGAAAAAAGGTTAAAAAAATAAAAAATAAACGCCCAGAGCATACGTTTTTACGCCCAGGGCTTACATTTTTACGCTAGAAGCTTACGCCCCAAATTCTAGGACTTACATCCTATGGATCTACGCCTTACATTTGCGCTCCAGTGCGTTTTTGGTGCGCCCCGCCCCAAGACTCGCGCGAGACTCGCCTCAAAAAACGTTTTTGAAAACACTGATTGACAGAGAAAAGTCTTTTCTGCCTTATCTTCAAATGTCAATATTACCTCTCTTGTTGCTAGGCAAGAAGAGAAACATGTCTTCCCTTCCTAGGATTCCAGGTTGTTAAGTGTGGAAAGTCAGACTCCTCCCTCAAAAATATCTTGTTAGTGTATGACTTAACACAGAAAACTCCACCTATCATCTCAAAAATATCTTTTTAGTGTATGACTTAACACAGAAAACTCCACCTATCACACCCTCTACCTCCGAAATGTCCAGGCTAACATGTGGTGTACATTATTCTGTTGGGCACTTCAATCATACATCACAATTCTTTTAGTCGTAGTGATGGACGAAGTGACGTGGCATATTTAAAGGGTGGCGTCTTGATGTATGTTATTCACAAATGACATAGTATTGATCTGTATTGATATCTATGAGACACGTGGTGGAGTTAACGATAGACTGGAAGTTTGGTGACAGATCCTAGAATCTAAAGGTTTCAGGTTAAGCAAACGTAGGACTAAAATAGAGTACCTGGAGTGAAAGTTCAATGACGCAATGCCTATAGTGGAGGAGGGGATGGAAATGAAGACCGATACACAAGTCATACCCAAGAGAGAGTTTAAAGTATATTGGGTCTATAATCCAAGGAAATGGGAAGATTAACGATGAAATGGGCCTCGCGTCCAGAGTACTGTGTGATAAAATGTGTCACCAAAACTTGAAAGGTAAGTTCTACCGAGTGGTGGTTAGACCTAGATTGTTGTATGAGGTAGAGGGTTGGCCAGTCAAGAATGCACACATTCAAAAGATGAAGGTAGCATAGATGAGGATGCCCAAATGGATACGCGGGCATACTAGGAGAGATGAGATTAGGAATGAAGTTACACAGGACAAGGCAAGAATGGCCTCCATGGAGGATAAGATGAGGGAAGCGAGAGACTGAGGTGGTTCAGACATGTGAAGAGGAAATGTGAGAGTTTGGTTAGAGGGCTAATCTCCTCATCTCATCTTCTCCTTAATTAGTAATCTTATCTAGTATTCGCATAGTTCTTATTCTCCATTTTCTTATTACTACATACTACTTCATATGCTTTATTTATCTTGCTATTTTGCAATCGTTATTTTCTTTTCTATCATGCTTTGATTACACTAATTTTGAGTCGAGACTCTATTGGAAATAACCTCTCTACTCCACAAAGATAGAGATAAGGTCTGCGTACATTTGCCCCTCCCCAGACCCACTTGTGGAACTACACTGGGTATGTTGTCATTGTAATCTCTTAGGGGCCACTTGGTATGAGGGATAAATGATAATAATCCTAGGATAAACTGCAGAGTTATTTTATCATGCATTTTGTTAGGGATATTAATTAGTCTTGGAATTATTTATCCCACCATTGATACAACAACGATGGGACAAATTTCCTATTTATATATGATGGAATAACTTTGTCTACCCCATCCCCAATACCAAACAATATAACTAGAAATCACTTTAATTGAATACTTATCAAAAATAGTGTTATTGGAATGGCAATGGAAACCATTTCTTTCGACCATTAACATAGGAAAAAAATTACGGCAAATAAGAGCCTTCAAAATTTTTGAGCAAATAATAAATGAAAAATTGGAAGTACCACAAGAAGAAAAGCGAGAAAAGTGCAACTCTTTTTCTCAAGTCCGCGGGAGACCTTTGTGGCTTAAAGATGAGATTTACTAAAAATGAATTTCTCTATGTACGCCTACTTTTGGTTGGAAACAAGGGTTGAACTTTTGTTCACCATGTAGCACATCCTTTCTTTCTTTTCCTTTTTTTTTATTTATATCCCCAGTACTAATCCAAACAAAAAATCCATATCACTCCCACCATCACTCTTTCTTTTGTTTCTGCTATCACAATTCAGAACAAGGAGCAGAATTAGACATGGTTATCACAGGATGAATTAGCATCATCTGAAGCAAAACAGCAACTTCTATTGACTTTTCTATTTCCTTTGACAACACCAACGAGATTAGCAGCTGAACTTAATAATACAATAAAAAAAAATCATAATCCTACCAGCCAACCTCCTTTACAAGGCAAGAATGTAACCTTGCCCAACTTAATCAAGATTTTTTTTAAAAAAAAAACTAATCTCATCTACTGACAAGCCACCACGCGGGTTTAAAGTGTCAGAAAAAAAACTGATGATTAGAGCCCTAGAAGACAAACATTAGGAGAGACAAATGAAGTGGCAACCAGAAGGAAGCAATTTAAACTATAAAGATATGCAAGTACAACTCAGAGAAGAAGTAAATATACCCTGGCTTGGATGAAGTAGAAGCTGCAGCAGCATCTTCTTTTGCCTGTAAAAGAATTACATGCAATACTACTTCATCAAAAAAAAAGAATTACATGCAACACCAAATCTCAAAGTCTAAAAGAAAATAAAATTTACCAATTTAAGCACATTTCTGCTGGTAAATAATCAATCATTTGCGTCACAATTATTATGAGAGAGTAAAGAATACTAACAGCAACAGCATTAGTAATTAATTGTTCAGCTCTTCCTCCACGTCCATTCAAACCACAGCTCAAACGCCCATCAGATCTAACCACAAATAACCTTCCTTTCCTCTCTGCAAACCAACCATAAATTTCACAAAAATGGAAGATAATTGATTGAAATTTGGAGAGTAAACAAGCACTAACTTGAAAATAAAACATTCTTTTAGTGGACCAATTAATATTCAGATAAAAAACAACCAAAAGACACAAAGATTACATAAACCCAGAATCAGAAAACAGAACCAAAAAAACACAATCAACAAAAAAAAAAGAAAATAAATTTAAGCAATACTAACAAAACCCAATTTCGAATACTAGCTAAAAGACTAATAAATTGCAACAAACCTGACAAAGATCTGCGAGAATTAGCGAAAAGTGACTTCTTGGTATCCAAAGAATTGGCTGATGTTAGTGCAGTAGCAGCACCAATTCCTTGTATAATAGCAGCCATCTAGAAAACCCCACAAAGAAAATTGGCTTCTTGATTCAAACGAAGAGAAAATGCAGATCAGGATGAGGATTCAAATGTCCCTTACAACTATATATATATATTCTCAGTGTGTATACAGAAAAAATGAATTGGGGCGAAGAAAACAAAGTGCACAAGGGGGTTGGGGCGATTTAATCTAAGGGAGATTAGAAAAGAGCAAGACAGGGAAGAAAGTACGAAGTGAGAAGCTTTGAGCCACATGTTGGACATTGTACTTGTTGTATTGACTGATTCTCTACTTGCTCACTCATTGTAATATCATGCTTCTCTCAAATGAGAAGCTGACACGTGTGATACTAAGGGTGAAAGTGTCATTTTCTTTGGCTTAATTAAAAAACTTACTTGTCCTCTATTTTCATTTTGGCATTTTACCTCAATTTTATTTCATTTCATTTAATTCTCTATTCTCATTTTCTATGTATCATTTAAATACAAAATACTATGTTTTATGATTATTTTTTTTAATTTATACTCTTCTACTGAAGTTTTACATTTTAAAAATTGATGTCTGTTTACAACAAATTTCTGCAAACGCTGAAAATTAACTGCAAGCAAAAATAAATAAAAGAAAAATGTGATTTTTATTGATAAATTGTGTGAGTACAATTCTGTTGTTCTCTTGATTTTTCTCTTTTAAACTTCTCTAAAATTCAAAGGGTCTTCGAATCGTTGGATGATGTAGACCTCCTTGAGATGTGGTTGATCTCTAGGAACGTCGGGAAGCGCTTCGCTGTTTCAAGTCAATCTCCGGGAGGAACTCTATTGACCACTCATTCGAAGAGTTATGTAGTTGGTGTTGTAACTTTCTCAAATCCTTGCAGAATGTTTGTTGAAGGGTTTTCAGAATGTCCTTTAGAATGTCATGTCTATCCCTTATTTATAGTTATAGGGGTGGCAAGATTGCTTATGATTGGTCAAAAGATGTCATTTTGACACTTGGAGGACTGTGATTGGTTCTTAAATTTGACTGGGACTACCACCTCATTTAATTTGGACATGTGGCCCCATCTTATTGGTCTTGAATGCCTTGTCACTGTGATACATGGCATGAATTTAGGCTTCAAGGTAGAATGGACCTTGGACTTGAACTTAATAGAGTGGACTTAATCATTTGTATAGCCCAAATTATTCATTTAACTCAAATGCACATGAATTTAATTCAAATTTCGTATGAATTTTAATCCAATAAAATTTATGTGTCTATAAATGCTCGTTACTTCGAGACTTATCGATGTATAGGCTTGCCGAAACTTGAAGATAAGATTTGAAGTATTCATAAATGAGTTTTCATTTAGACTTGTAGACGTGTAGGCTTGCCGAATTTGACGACGAGAGTTGAAGTCTTTATGAATATGTTTTCATTTTTGAGACTTCTCGACGTGTAGCCTTGTCGAAACTTAACGCTGAGACTTGAAGTATTCATGAATGTGTTTTCATTTTTATATAGACTTGTCGACGTGTAGGCTTGCCGAATTTGACGACGAGAGTTGAAGTCTTTATGAATATGTTTTCATTTTTGAGACTTCTCGACGTGTAGCCTTGTCGAAACTTAACGCTGAGACTTGAAGTATTCATGAATGTGTTTTCATTTTTATATAGACTTGTCGACGTGTAGGCTTGCCAAATTTGACGACGAGAATTGAAGTCTTCATGAATGTATTTTCATTTTTGAGTCTTTTGGACGTGTAGGCTTGCCGAAACTTGACGACGAAAGTTGAAATCTCAGTATTTTTCTTAGACTTCAAAAATATTTGTTTCTTGTCGTCACATTCTAACTAGGCTACTATAAATCATTTGTTTGTAGTCATCCCAATTTTTTTTAAAAAATATTCTTGCTCGACAACAACGTGACCCCTCTATAATTATTTGAAATAGATGGGTCTAGTGAGCAATTACATCTTTTTCATGTGATCTTTATCGCAAGGAATGAGAAACAAGAAAATTGATTAGACTTTTCAACCAAATAAAAAGAAAATTAACTTTCCTTCGGTATCCAAGTATATTAATGAATCTAAATTAAGGTATTCTTTTTTCCTTCACTTTTTGATTCATCATTTCCATATTTGTGCAGTTTAAAAAATGGGCGATGAATCAATCAACCCAATCAAATTTTCTTCCAAATTCACCTTAACATTCCCTGTGGAAGGATTAGAAATCTCTCACAAGAATCTCTATATAATCCTCTCTAATGCACAAAGGATTTGTATATCACACCAAATTTTGGACGCTGCAAAGACAAGTCGTTCGAGTGTGCTTAACTATTCAAATGTGACGCCGCTTGATTTTATCAAATCAAGAGGCGTAGCCTCCATTATATATCAAAAACTTTGAGCAAAAGTACTCTTTGCACTTTCTCAAGTAACTTTAAAAATATTGTTTAGCTGTAACCCATTTTTTATGGTTCAACTTTCCGCATTTGTAGTATAAAATTCATATCTCATTGAAGAAAAACTGAAATCGCAAGTCGTTTGATTTTTTAAAATTAGAAACATGGAACTACAACATAGAAAAGATCTACAGCCAAATTCCTCTTCCATTGCTATAGTTTTCATTTTCAATATAGAGTCTATTTTTTATGGTCAAATTTACGCGTTTGTAGTGTAAAATTCATATCTCATTATGTAGAGTTAAAATCGCAAGACATTTGATTTTTTCCGAAACTAGAAACATGGAAATAAAACATAGAAAAGATTTGCGGCCAAATTCATCTTCCATTGCTATAGTTTTGATTTTTAATATACAACCCATTCCTGACAGTCAGATTTGCGCGTTTGTAGTGTAAAATTCATATCTCATTGTAAAAAAAATCAAAATCTTAATCTGTTTGATTTTTTTAGAACTAGAAACACTAAACTAAATATAACAACAATTTGAAGACAAATTTCTCTTCCATTGCTACCGTTTTGAATTTTTTAATGTTGAACTCAACTTTTGATTTTTTTGTCTTTTAATTTCTCCAATTGTGTTTTCACCAAACTAACACCCCCCCTTTTTTCAGAGTTGCGTTTTATAATCTTGATTTCAAGCAGTGATGATCGATTTTAGTGATCGATAGATGTCATATTCTTTCCTTGAGATTGCGGAGAATAAGCAACATTCATGTGCCAAAGTTCTCACCTTGAAAGTTCATCTTCCGGTGATTAGAACCTTTCCACTTGTTAGAAAGCTGCTAAACACTTGTCATCATCTCCAGTGTGGTCTTCAACAGAAGTGAATCATCATCCTTCCGCCAATACGATCTCTACCTTTATGGACATCATGGACAAACTTCTCTGGAAAAGTCACAAGTGAAAAAGTTCTCCTCTTGAAGCCTTCCACTCATCAAAATGTTGTTGTTGCCATCCTTTCTCGACGTGATGAGAATCTTAGCAGTTGTTGTGTTCCTCCTTTCGGGTTTGATGAGGTTCGCTATATGTCTGGCTATTGGGAGTGGGTAGAAGATGTGCTTGCCCGTTGCAAGGAGACTTTGGACAATATCAAGACTTATGATGTTATCATTGCTTCAATGTTCATGTATGATCATAACGAAAAATGTTTTCCACGCCTTTTGCGAGAATCATCATCCATCCACCAATACGATCTCTACCTTTATCGGAGAGTTATCTATATCTTAATGGGATTATAGAATCATTGGAGGTCTTCATGTTCATGATTCCTTTTATGACAAAGTTATACCCTCGGCTAAGGAGTTTGACACATGAAGATGATCAAGGAAGTCTTTTCTCTCAAAAAGTTGCTTCTACTTATTTTTGGCATTCTACTGACTTACCAAAGGTGTCATTGATGAAGTCTCCTTTTAAGAATGGACAAAGTTCAGATTTAGAGGAACAAGAAAATATGTTGAGCCTTCAACAAGGACGTTTAAGAATTGTATGAAGCCAGGGACGAATCATGATCTTTCTAGAAATATTGACATGAGTTTTTTACCACGAACTGAAGAGGAGAATACTCTTTTTGTCGAGCTAGGTGTGGAAAAATCACTTTGAGATGAGACTTATCTGGCAGCTTTTCTTGCATGTTGTCTTTGCAAGTTTGTGCTTCCTAACAAAAAAGCTGATTATCTTCCTGCTAGTGTCTTCAAAGTTGCAAGCTTGATGGCTCATGGAGAAAAATTTCTTTGGCGGTTTCGATCCTTACAAGCATCTATCACGGCCTCAGGGATATATCTGCTTCTTCAAACTTGGGTGCTTGCGAGTTGCGACATACTACTTCCCATTCAATATCACTACTAAAAACTGCCAAAAAATGATTGTCAAAAGCGACGGATTACATCGCTTTTTTGGTCAAATTCGATGGAAAAGTGACGCAGTCATGTTTGCCGCTTTTTGGGTCGACGTTTTTCAAAAAGCGACGGATAATGTCGCTAAAAACGTCGGACTGTGTCGCTTTCTAATTTTTTTTTATATTTTCATTTTAATTTCCAGAAAGCGACGCAGTCCATCACTTTTCTGGAAATTTTAATCTTGAAAATCCCAGAAAAGTGACGGACAAAAGGACCCTGTCTGTAGATTTTCTGGACATTAATTTTTGAAAAACCCAAAAAAGCGATGGACTAAAGGACCCTGTCCGTAGCTTTTTTGGGTTTATTTGAAAAAAATTATGCAAAAAAGCGATGGACAAAACCACCTTGTTCGTCGCTAGTTTCTTCATTTTTTTACAGCAGAAACTGCCAGTTTCTACTGTCCACCTGCAAATATAAATCAATTTAATTCAAATTTAACCAGCTTAATCAATTAAAATAAAATCTAAACATCCCACACAAGATATAAAACAACAAAATTAAATCAATCTTCAAAAATATCTAAATCACAGTACAAAAACTTATAAAGTCATTCAAAATTTGTTTCAAAATTAAAAAAGAGTTCATAAACTAAAGCAACAAAAGATAATCAATGAGTGCAATCTATATAATCATCATCATCCTCACGGTCATCGTCAGTGCCCTCGATAGGGGACGATGTAGATGTAGGTCGGCGAGCGAGGTTCAACACTTGTTCCTTGATTTACCGAAATGTTGTACTCATGCTTTTTTGTTCAGCAACTCTTTTTTGCTCAGACTCTTGCAGTGCTGCTGTTAGTTTTTCTATCTGTGTCGACATAGCAGCGATCAGAACACCATCAATTGCCTCGGCTTGACGTGACAATCCAATACCTTCTAAGCCTGACAAGAGTCGTTGTACATCATTTCGAGAGCCTCGACCATAGAATCTACCATTGTGTGTCCCCCCTACCACTTTTTCTGTCCAAATTTGACTGGACAGTTCAGGTGTCATTTGGGTCGAACTATCTAGATTCTCATTCACGTACTGGTGATACATACCCTGGATAATATATATATATATATATATTCACTCACTATTGATATTCATTATTCATATTAATTAAATAACTTACAAAAGTTTGTTCGGCCCTTTCCTCCACCCACACATCTAGATCTGACTCATTTTCTTTCCTCTTCACATGAGTCTTCTTGAAAACCTCTGGTACAAAGGGGAGTGACCCCCATTTCTTTTTCCTATAATTAAAAATGAAATTTATATTATAACAATATTAATCAACTAATTATTTATTTAGAAGTTTGAATTAGAACTCACCATCTCCCTTGTAATTATTCCAACGCTCTTTGCACCTTCAGTGTGCAATGAGTCACCCTTAAGACTGCATCTCACCTTTTTGGCTTGTTCAGACATCGCCTTGAACTTATATGTGTTCCAATATTGGCGCAATTCATCAAACACATGAGGCAACATCCAACTCAGACATTAGTCAGTATCTCGGGCTTTCTTTAGCCAGCTAGACAGTCTCGCGGATGCCCTCTTCTCAAATGTGGTCGCAATAACCATATTAAACCTCGGTTCTCAAGTACACATAGTCTGTAAAAATGAATAGCGTTAGATAATTAAAAAAAAGTAAAGGATACTAAAATTAATAAACTTAACAAAAAAATTATTTACCTTAAATTCATTAAACATCGCCTGACGTATACTGTTTGGGATCTCACTCTTGGAGTGATAAGCCTGTGTAAAAAACCTTCTCAGAGAGTCTTTTAAAGCCCGGGCAGCATCCTTTGAAGGATACCACCTGCAAAACACATAATAAACATGTTAGTTCATGAATAATATATTAAAGATGCTCAAATAAGTAAAATAAATTAACAAATAGATAACAAAACAAACTTACGATGACTCATCCAACTCAATCATGACTCTGCCAATTATGTCCCGCTGCTAGAGCAGACGTCTCATCTGGTGTAGGTGTAGATGAAGGTGTAAGTGTAGGTGTAGGTGATACACCAAGATGCACATAATGCTGAGTCAATGGAGGTGTACCGGCCACAACATCTAAATGCACACTACTAGAATCTCTAATCCTCATGGTAGATAGCTGAGGAGATGTACCTGTGGGAGATGGAGAGGGAGATGGAGTACGGCCAGCCGACAACCTACTTGTCGATAAGGGTCGTGATCGACGAATAACATGTAAAGGTAGGTCCTTGTAGCGTCATGGAGGGAGTAATTGTGAAGTAGATGAAGCACCGACTGGTCGACGGTAATTAGTATAATATGGTTGAAGATCCGCCGTACCAAATGGAACAACCAATAAATGAGTATCATGAGTAATGCGCTCTGGCGCAGAAGAAAGAAATCCTGGAATATCCTCAGAATCTATCGGTCTCCTAGACTTATTCTTTTTAGTCTTATTAGGTTGGCTAACTCCAAGATGCTCGCGAGATATATCACCCTCACCCCCAAATGACATCTATATGCAAATTTACATGGATAATATATAAAAATCATAAATAAAATAAAATTAGTATTATCAAAATAAATAACTTACATACTAGCTAAATAGTCTACTATTCTACTTTTATTCCTCCTCGCTTGTTTCATTTCCATCACTCTCCCATTCTACCTCCTCAGTTGTTTCATTTTCATTGTCATATTCTTCGTCATCACATGAATCATTCCCTATCCTCATTAATTTATTCCTCAACATTTATCATTATCTCATCATTAGATACTTTTTCTAATATGTGTTGAGGATGTTCTAGTGTGGTTTTCAATTCAACATCAACTTGTTGCTGAACAATTGCAACCTCATTTTGGTACGCCACATCTAAGACATTGTCAATTTCAATTCTTCCCACAAGTTTAGTCTTATAACAACCCACCAATCAGCTTTTTCTCTACGCAATGGATATGGAGCATAATACACTTGTTTAGTATTATGTGCAATGATGAAAGGATCATAACTTTTGTATTTTCTGGTGTGCTCAACTTCAATTATATTATATTGTTGTTCCACTTTTGTGCCTCTATGTGATGGGTCAAACCACTTACACCGAAATAATATAATCTTCTTTATTGGCCAACCTGAATACCGTACTTCAATAATCTCATGAATGACACCATAACATTTAATAGTTTGGCCAGTACCATCAACATCACCTTGTGTGCAGACACCGCTATTATTTGTTTTCTTATTCCTACAAACTTCTTTAGTTTGAAACTAAAAACCATTGACACAATACTTATTCATTGTCTGAATTTGAGATTCAGGTCCAAGTGCAACTTCTCTCACTAATTGTAGATGTTTGACATTTGAGCATTCATCAGAAATCTATATATTGTTATTTAAAATTATATAATTTAGTATATCATGAATACATTATTAAATACTTATTGATTCAATGTAAGCTTGCAGACTTACATATTCTGTTAGCAATTTGGAAAATTTCGTATAAATGGCTTCATTACCCCATGTGTTTACGAACAAGCTGATCATTGTACATTCAACTATTTCGTTAGTTAATGAACACTTATTAGTATGCATGTAATTTGATAACATATTTTTATAGTTACTTCAGATATTGTTGAATCTCTGGACAATTAAGTAAAATATGTGTCATAGCTGATTGCATTTCCATACTAGTGAAGCTTCGCTTTCCAAGCTTTTTAGATCCTCGACCATTTTGATTAAAAAATGATATGGAGGAAATAAAGGATCAATATCACCTTCATCATTGTGATTGGGCCTGTTTCTCCTACATGACATATCATTCCCAAAGTAATAAGAATAAAAATCACCAGTTTCTCTACCAATATGACCTTGAACAACTGATCCTTTGATCTTTCCCCTTTTCTTAATTGTTTGCTTGGAACTACCAATTTTTCTGCATGTATATATCTATATATGTTAAAAATCGAAAAATAACGTGGTGATTATATATAATTTAGTGAATATTTCAATGTTACCTCTCAAATGGATACATCCATTTTGTTTGAACTAGACCTCCGAAGCGGGCCTCTTGTACAAGGTGAATTGGAAGATGCTCCATCACATCAAAGAAACCACATGGAAAGATCTTCTCCAACTTAGTAGTAATAACATGAATATTTTCTTCCATCCTGTCTAAACTACTCTTCAACAACTTTCCAGAACACAAATCTTTAAAGAAAAGACTTATCTATGTGATTGGTTTCCATATTCTTTCGGGTAGATGGCTAAAATCGATAGGAATTAAAGTTTTCATGAATACATGACAATCATGACTTTTCATACTTATCAATTTTCCTTCATTCATATCTGTCAACTTTCCTAAATTTGAAGCATAGCCCTCCGGCATCCTCAAATTCTTAACCAACTCAATAATTTCACGTTTCTCATCCAATGTGAATGAAAAACTGGCTTTAGGCTTAACTATTTTACCATTTTGTAATTCCTGCGGCCATAACTCTTTTCTCCTACAATATTCCTTTATGTCCATTCTAGCTTTTGGATTGTCTTTTGTCTTACCCTTAACATCCATCACTGTGTTAAACAAATTGTCAAAGTAATTTTTTTCAATGTGCATCACATCAAGATTATGTCGTAGCAGATTGTCCTTCCAAAATGGCAACTCCCAAAATATGTTTTGTTTGGTCCAATTATGTTCAACACCATATACAGGAAGTCTAGAAGGTGAAGCTTCTGTAACTTTAGGTAATTGAGAAACTCTCTCCCAAATTTGATGCCCTATGAGTAATGGAGGTGGGGGGTCACTTTCAATCTTATTTTTCCTCAATGCATTTTTCATCTTTCTAAATTCATTTGTTGGGCTTTATACTTATTTACGATCGTTGACACCTAGGGGGTTGGCTCATGAGGATCTCCATGAGCATATCAGAAATTTTGTTGATGTCTATGGACTGTTCTCATTTAAGAACATATCGCAAGAATCAATCCGGTTGAGGTTGTTCCCATTTTCTCTGATGGGCGAGGCAGGTAATTGGCTGGCTGAGTTGCTAAGAGATTCTATCACTTCTTGGATGGAGCTGATCATAGTGTTGCAAGTGAGATTTTTCCCTCTATCTAAGATGATGACACTTAGGGATAGTATCCAAAGTTTCAAGCGCTTGGAGGCTGAGCCAATCCATGAGACGTGGTTGATGTTTAAGAAGTTGGTGCTGCAATGCCCAACTCATGGATTGCCCAACAACTTGCTGCTGCAATACTCGTAAGGACCAAGTCTCTCCTCTCAACTTTAGAATGACAAAAGAGCAGATCGAGAAGGATCAAGCGAGAGACCAAAACATGGCAAAGATGATGACCCGACTGGATATCTTGGCTAAAAATGTCATGGTTGTTGGTACGAAGAGTGTTAATGTTGTGGGTGTTGGTGGAGTGAACCCCGATGAAGCCCAATTTGAAGCGTTGCACAATGAGAAAGTGAATTTCCTAGCCAACAAAGGAGGAGGTTATCGTTCTAATTACCCAAGACCGGGTGGAAATCAAGGTTGGAATAGAGATGAGGGTTGGAGAGCCCGTGATAGAGATTGGTGTGATCGTAACACTACTTGGAAGGAAAGGGAGGGGAGAAGGATATGTATATTCCTCCCTATGAGCGTCAAAAGCCCAAAGATTCTGAGGGTGGCCGTATGGAAGACATGCTCTCACACATTCTCAACAAGGTTGAAGGGTCCGATAAAGTGTTGAAGGAAATGAAGGAGGATGTATTGACTCTCAACCAAACGGTGACCTCTCACTCAGTCTCAATTAAGTAGTTGGAGAACCAAATGGGTCAAATTTCGTCTCATTTGAACCCAAGACAACAAGGGGGGTTGCCTAGTGATACTATTGCAAACCCCAAGAATGAAACTTGAATGGGTACTTGCGTCGTGCCACGATGTTTACTAAGGCGCTTCTTGGGAGGCAACCCAAGTTTTTAATGCTTTAAGATTTATTTTGAATAACGGGTGTTGATTGTGCAGGTTAAATAGGTGATTTGGCGAGCCAAGAGTCCAGTCGGTGACTTACTAAAGAGGTCGGTGAGCCCGACTTGGACCGCCATTGGACTCAGAAAAACATGAAGTGGAAGTCTGTAAAACTCGATGGGCCAATGGTTGAATCGGTGACTCATCGAACAGGTCAGTGTGCCCGATTTTGTCTATCGTTTGGATCCCCAAATTGATAGGAGGTCTTGTAAACTCAGTGAGGTACGTCACCACTCGGCGAATCACTAAGTGGTTCGGCGTGGTCGACTAATACCGCCGAAAGGGCCGCGAACTGAAAGGTTTTAATAGGCCAAACAATTTAAATTTTCAAAATCTTTCATTTTCTGTCATTTCGAACCCCGTACACTCTCTGATATACCGTGAGTTTACGATATTTCTAATACATTTCACTTACAAGTTGTGTGTGTCTAGGGCCTTTGTTGTATTAGTTTTCATGTGTTTTTATCATATTTTATAGGAAAGATGTTCAGGCGCGAAATTAAAGAGACAACTAACAGAATTTCAGAAAAGGGCATATACAGAGGGCATCCAGGGATCGTAGGTCCATTGACGCTCCGTAGATGGTAGTCGTAGATCAGCAGCCAAGGCATGGAAGGCTAATCAGGAAATCTAACCAAGTGTGGAACCATGGTGCCCATTGACGATCCGTAGACTGATCTACAGACCGTACTGTTGATCCGTAGAGTGAGACTGCGAGGGTTCCAGTACCTGATTTTTGAAGATTCCAAGT
>NW_006239012.1:1376630-1377177 GCF_000226075.1 Solanum tuberosum | reverse complement strand
GCACTGCAGTTCCGTCATTTGCTTCAGAGAAGCTGATCTTTGGAAATTGAAATATTTTCTAAGTCCTGGTTGACGGAAGGGACTCACGGACCGTAGATCCATTGACGGTTCGTGAGTCAGTCTCGTGGAACGAAGACGTGTGCCTGTAACAAACTTTCCTTATTTTGTTTCCCTTTTTATTTAGGACTTGCTTTCTATAAATAGGGCATGTAAACCTCGTTTTTGGGGGTTAGACATTATTATTCTATTCTAGTTCTTGACTTGGGAGATTAACTTGCAACTTTAGCAATTATTAATTTCCTTAGATCGTTGTGAAGATTTTGGAGTTGCAATTCAAGTTGAATTTCTGGGTTTATTACTCTTGTTACGTAAGTTTATAATTCTTCCATCTAAACAATGAATTGTATTCATATGATTATGGGTAACTGAACTCCACAACTAGGGTTGTGGGAACCATAAGCTATTAACAAAGTATCAATAGTAAATAAGCAATTCTTGAATAGTGTGGTGCATGCATTGATAATTCTTTCGTTTAAAAGTCTTTTTA
>NW_006239012.1:1373938-1376157 GCF_000226075.1 Solanum tuberosum | reverse complement strand
TTTAACTACATTATTGAACTTTGGTCAAATATTTCCTAATTTTACTTTTTGTTTTTGTTTCTGTCTCTCTCATGTTCTGACTCTAGTGTAACCCAAGTACGTGGAGCCAAGGTGAACCACTTACTCCTTACGATCCAGAGTGGAATAGAACTTTGCGAAGAATGAACAATCAAGGAATTCCAGTTAATCTTGGTGATGCAGTTGAGTTACAACAGCCAAGAGTAGCTGGTGGGGAAAACCGGGGTCTAGCTGAAAATCAATTGGGAGATGCAGTGAGGGTGCATGGTCCACCAGTCCCACAACTGAATGACAACTACAGGGGAAATGTTAATATTGCTGATTCTGATGGACCTCTAGTCTTACCCCCCTTGCCTCCGGGGCACACATTTGTGGTAACCAGTAGCTTAATGCAGATGCTGACAGCGAGGGCTTGTTCTCAGGGTTGCCATCGGAGGACCCACATGCTCATATAGCCAAGATAAGGGTGGTCTGCAAGAGCTGTGTAGGTCGACCAGACTTGGATATGGATGTTATCGGATTGCAAGTGTTTCCTCTATCACTGACAGGCGATGCTGCTATATGGTTCACTGAGCTTCCTTCTAACTCAATCTATACATAGAACCAACTGAGAGATGTGTTATTAGCAAGGTATTATCCAGTGTCCAAGAAGCTAAATCACAAAGATAGGGTTAATAATTTTGTGGCATTGCCTGGAGAGTTGGTGAGTAGCTCATGGGACAGATTCACTTCATTTATAAAAGGTGTTCCGGATCACTGTATTGATGATGAGTCGCTGAAGGAATATTTCTATCGAGGTCAGGATGACAACAATAAAGCAGTGCTTTGATACTATTGTTGGAGGATCATATGGTGAGTGCACTTATGCACAGATTGCAGAAAAATTGGAGAAGATCTCTCGCAACAATAAAGCATGGAGCACTAGGAGGTTGGATACTGGGAGAAACACATTTGTTGTTCATGCTACGAACAATCAGTCTGCAGAGGAGATTCGTGAGGAGATGGCTCAGATGAGGACCGAGTTGGGGTTGGTATTGAAACATGTGAGCGGAGGTGCAGAGAAGGTTAACGCTGTGAATTACTTGAGTAGAACGCCACCACCAGTTGACGAGTGTTACTATGAAGAGGATGCTTATGCAGTGAATGATCAGACAGGGGGTTTCTGACCTAACGCTCAAGGATCCAACATGGAAAATTAGCGCCAATGTCAAGGAAACCAAGGTCGAAACTATGGAAATTACAACCGAGAGGGTCAATATGTCCGGGATGGAAATTTAAATCACGACAACAACTACAATCAGAACAACTATGGCAATATAAACGACTGGGTTGGACCTTATGTTCCCCCTCAAAATCGGGAATCGGGAATCTGGTGCTAGGGAAGCTGGAGGAAATCTGGCGCGTATTGAAGATATGATGCATAAGATGATGAGAAGGTTTGATGCAACTGATGAGAATGTGAAGGAGATGAGAAACGACTTGTCTAGTATTGGTCAAAAGGTTGATGCCCATGCAGTGTCAATAAAGCATCTCGAGCAGCAGATGACTCATTTGTCTACTATAGTGAACCCATGTTAACCTGACACTCTCCCTAGCAACACCATGTAGAATCCAAAGAATGATGGTCATTGTATGGCAGTTACTACTCGAGGGGGTAGGCAAACCATAGATCCGCCTATGTCGTCTGTGGTGGATGCTGAGATTAGAAAATAAGATGATGTGGTAGAGGTCATAGATGAGTCTGAGACTGCGACAGAGCAAGAAGTGGAGATATCTCAGAAAGTGGTCCCCATACCTTGACCTCCACCACCTTTTCCACAGCGGTTAGTGAAGAAGACTGAAGATGGTAAATATCGCAGGTTTATTTCTATGTTGAAACAGCTTTCTATCAATGTTCCTTTGATAGAAGCTTTGGAGCAAATGCTTGGATATGCGAAGTTTATGAAAGATATGGTGACAAAGAAAAGGTCGGTGAGTTTTGAAGATGATGATAGATTGCAGCATTGTAGCGCTATTGCTACAAGATCTCTTGTGCAGAAGAAGGAAGACCCTGGTGCTTTCACGAATGCACTATAGGGTTGTTACACTTCGCTAAGGCATTGTGTGATCTTGGTGCTAGCATTAACCTCATGCCATTATCTATTTACAAGAAGTTGGGCCTAGGGGATGCATAGCCCACTGCAATGTAGTTACTAATGGCC
>NW_006239012.1:1372034-1373544 GCF_000226075.1 Solanum tuberosum | reverse complement strand
ATTATTGGGATTCCTCTCGGTATTTGCTCTCACAAAATCCAACTCATGCCAGATCATAAACCCAATATTGAGCACCAGAGAAGATTAAATCCACCTATGTAAGAGGTAGTCAAAAAGTAGATCATCAAGTGGCTGGATGCGGGAGTTATTTATCCCATCTCAGATAGTAATTGGGTATGTCCTGTGCAGTGTGTACCTAAAAAGTGTGGTATGACTGTGGTTCCAAATGAAAGAAATGAGTTCGTTCCAATGAGGCCCGTTACTGGATGGAGAGTTTGTATGGATTACCGGAAGTTGAATGAGTGGATAGAAAAGGACCATTTTCCTATGCTTTTCATGGACCAGATGTTGGATAGACTTGCAGGAAAGGGTTGGTATTGTTTTATTGATGGGTTTTCAGGCTACAATCAAATTTCTATAGCTCCAGAAGACGAAGAGAAGACCATTTTCACTTGCCCTTATGGGACTTTTGCATTCAAACGGATACCATTTGGGTTGTACAATGCTCCAGCAACCTTCCAGCGCTGTATGATGTCTATATTTTCTGATATGGTGGAAGACACTATTGAAGTGTTCATGAATGATTTTTCAGTTGTAGGTGATTACTTTGATCGTTGTCTGGATCATTTGGCCGAGGGTGCTTAAAAGGTGTGAAGACTGCAACTTGGTGCTGAATTGGGAGAAATGTCATTTTATGGTTAAAGAAGGTATAGTGTTGGGTCATCGAATTTCAGACAAAGGTATTGAGGTAGATAGAGCTAAAGTTGAAGTAATAGAAAAGCTTCCGCCACCCATTTCTGTAAAAGGTGTTAGAAGTTTTCTTGGGCATGCAGGTTTTTATAGGAGATTCATCAAAGATTTCTCAAAAATTGCACATCCGTTGTGCAAACTGCTCGAGAAGGAGTTGGAAGTTCATTTTGATGATGCTTGCCTTAGAGCAATTTTGGAGAGTTTAAAAGGAGAAGTTGGTTACTGCACCTATCATTGTTTCACCGGATTGGGGGACAACCGTTTGAGGTAATGTGCGATGTGAGTGGAGTGGCGCTTGGTGTAGTATTGGGACAAAGGCAACAGAAAATTCTTCACCCTATTACTATGCTAGCAAAGCTCTAAATGTGGCCCAGAAAAATTATACTATGACCGAACAAGAACTTCTTGCGGTAGTTTTTGCATTTGAGAAATTTCAATCCTACTTGCTTGGTACTAAGGTCATAGTGCATATTGACCATTCTGCATTGAGGTACTTGATGGCGAAACATGATGTAAAACCCAGATTGATTAGATGGGTATTGTTGCTGCAAGAGTTTGATTTTGTGGTGAAAGATAGAAAGGGGACCGAAAATCAAGTTGCCGATCACTTGTCCAGATTAGAGGAAGAGGCTATGCTAAAGCTTGGAGATAGGGCTGAAATTAATGATGCTTTTCCAGATGAGCAACTATTGGCTGCTTCTCATGATTTGATTGCTTGGTTTGCAGACTTTGCTAATTATTTGGCAAGCAATTTGGTGCC
>NW_006239012.1:1365234-1371249 GCF_000226075.1 Solanum tuberosum | reverse complement strand
AAAGCTTATGAAAGTTCAGCCTTGTACAAAGAGAAGATGAAGCGGTATCATGATCAAAGAATTGAAAAGCGAGAATTTGTGGTTGGAGATCTTGTGCTCCTATTCAACTCTAGGTTGCGCTTGTTTCCAGGCAAACTCAAGTCCAAATGGACTGGGCCATTTTTGCTCACAAAAGTGCTCCCCTATGGAGCGGTTGAGCTTGAGAATAATGAAGGAATAAGGTTCAGGGTAAATGGACAAAGGATCAAGATCTATCTGGGAAATGCTGAAACAGTGCAAGAGGTGATTCAGGCCTACAATCTTGATAAAGTCTGAGTAATCAAGAAACTTACGTCGTGCCGCGACGTTAAATCAAGCGTTGTTTGGGAGGCAACCCAAGATGTACAATCTAGCCAACAATATGTTTATGTTTTCCATTTAGTAGTTTTCATTGTTTAAATTGCGTCTCTATATCAATTTAGATAGGTGTTTTAGTTTTTAGTGTTGGCTAGAATTAGTATAGAGTCCGTGTCTAAAGAGTGTCCAGAAAATGTAAAAAGATTAGCCTATGGGTTGCTACATTTGCAGGTACAATATGAAAAATCTGCAGAAAACAGTCTGGTGCAGAGGTCTACGGACCCCATTGACGGTCCGTCATTCAATCCACGGACCGTGGATGGTGTCCGTAGATCCCAGGTAAGCCTCTCAATTTTTGTAAGTGTAAGAGTGATCTACGGTCCAAATCTACGGACCATAGATCGACTCACGGACCGTAGACGGGGTCTCATGAGTCCAAAACCCTATTCTGTCTGACCCGACCCGGACCCCCTCATTTAAAACCCCCCTAATTTCAAATCATTTCCACTTCCCTCCACACACTCTTAAACAGTTTCAACCATTCCATAACCTCATTCAATCACTCCATAACTCCCCTATAAAATCATCCCTTCCATTCCCCCATAATTCCCAAAAAAAATCCTTTCCATTTACGAATACAACTCATACCATATTCCACAAAAAGGGTCCGGTATTGGGTTAGTAACGAAGAGGTGACTCCTTGGTCTTGCTAAAGCTTAGTGTCGTCACGCAATCACCCCACTCCTTGTTTCTTGTAAGGTAATAGACTTTCCACTCACTTTGAATTTGGGTTCATAGATTGAATATAGAAAGTCGGGAGTTGGGTCTTGACCTTGGGTACTTGTTAGATGAAATTGCATGATAAAATTGGAAGCTACAATACCCTTGGAACGAAAAATAGTGATTGTTGCCTTGTTGTATGTGATTATAAGTCTACATGTAAGTTTCGACTTAGGGTTCCAAAAGTTTGTCTTAAATACTTGTTCAAATGATTAAGCGGAATCCTGAGAATGACAAACTAGCATGTTTCAATGTTGAAATGCATAGTTAGACTAGGATATTGTTGAAAATGGTCTAAGATGTGGACTTGCAAATAATGATTGGCTGAAACTTGGCACAGAACACATCCACGTTACCCCGTCTACGGACCGTAGATTGGGTTCGTGGGTTGATGCACTTGAAAATCTCACCAAGTGTGAAATCACGGATGTGGACTATGGTCCGTAGATCAATCTACGGACCGTTCTGTACATCCGTGGTTTCCATCTGCGACCAATATTGTTGGCCTTCTGATCCACGGAAGGGGTCTACGGACCGTAGATCGATCTAGGGACCGTAGGTCTCCTCCGTGGATAACCACTATAGCCTCTTTCTGAATTTTTTTTCTGGGTCTTTATTACTGTTCGTTTTTAGTTCTAAAGTTTTTTTTAGTGTGTTCTTAGTTAGTTTTAGTACTAATATCACTTTCACAGGTACGATGGCACCCAAGAAGCTTGTCACCTCCTCAAAGCAGAGCAAGTCGAAATCTGTTGCCCCTAGCTTCAGGTTGATCGATGAGGACACGAACACAGAAACAGATCCAGCATACATTCCTCCCAACACATGGACTTCTCCCACGGCACCCCGAGCCACCAGAGGCACCTCCAGAAGGTGATCATCGAGGTAGTCACTATCTCCCAGTCTGATGAGGAACACACACTGATCGGGTCACCAACTGGGGATGCTTCCAGTTCAGAGGAGGGGTCTATGTCCGGATCCGAGTCTGCCCAGGCTTCGGGATCTAAGTCGAGAAATGATGCAGGCCATGCTTCAGGGTCCGAATCTGCCTATGTTGCAGGGTCCAGTGCTAAATCAGACGCAGGGTCCGGTAAGAATGATCAAGCAGCCTCGTCTAATGAGGCCACTAGCTCGGAGTCCGTACCTGCACCACAAAATGATGATCCTATTCCAGTAGCCGTCGAGCTAAATAGATGGTGCGTAGAGGGCCAATGGAAGATTTATTGGGATGCCAAGATGATAAACGACAAACAGAAGATGGCCCAACTTATGACAGAGGAGCGCAGAGTCCTCACAGGGAGCTTGCACACTGTTCCGGACATCCACCAGCTGTTTAACCTTCACAAGTGTGACTGGATGACTTGAGACCCAAGGACGTATAGCGAGGAGATTGTGCGGGAATTTTACGCCTCCTATGCTGCTACTCTTCGAGGTTTGATTTCCAAGCGGTCAAAGCCTCTAGCCCAAGATCCTCTCACTTTCACTACGGTCCGAGGTTGTACGGTGGACATATCACCTGCCACCATCAGCCATTTTCTCTATGGTCCTACCCAGGTCACTCTTGGTCTCTAAACACAGCGGAGTTTGATTATAAATGGGACATAGTGCGGAGTGGGACTTTCCAGAGGAATGCTGAGCAGCGAGAGGCTGTGATACTATAGTTTGATAGGTACATTGCTGCAGATGGCGAGCGTGCGGAATGGGTCGCCACTCCACGGTTGGGTATCCGAAAGGTCACATTAAATTTTGTGGCCAAGTTCTTTTGGTTGTCGGTGCGTAACAGGGTGTCGACTACAAAAGCTGACAACCAACTCACATAGGACAGAGCGGTTATGGTTGCAGCATTGGTAGCAGGAGTGGAGATTGACTTTGCCCACATGCTGATGGTATACGAGAGGACCTTCAAGACCTCCACTACTTATCCCTTTCCATATTTCATTTTTCAATTGTGCAGGGACTCTGGAGTGTCGATCTGTCATTGTGATAGGTTAATCCACCCTACAAGGGCATTAGATATAGGCCTCATTCGAGATGAGGCAAATGTGGCGGCACCTCACAGAGAGCCCCAGGTTGAGGTACCTCCATTGGGTGTTGATCTTGCAGACACAGTGGGGCAGGCCCAGGGCGGTGACCCCAGTTTACCAGATCACACCGAGACAGTCCCAGCCTCTTCTTCTCAGGCAGCTAGTATGGCTCCTAGTTCATCCCGGTCCACACCACAATTAGGACCTACTGTTGTCCTGTTAGCCATAGTACATAAATTGGAGGCACATATGGCCACACTGCTGCATCACATCCAGCCTTGGATGCAAAAGTCGATAGCCGAGTCCGAGGCCAGAATGGAGTGTAGGATGGAGGGCATGATAGACCGGAAGGTCCAGGTAGTAAATAAGCATCTTGATGCCTTTGAATTGCGAGTCCTCGAGCGATCAGCCCCGGCCATAGATCTATCCTCTTTGTAGGCTGAGTTAGCCAGTCTCCGGACCAACGTTGATGCAATTTTTGCCTCCCCTATAGTTGAGACTCAAGCCGCACCTACCGCACTGGCTGATGATACGGTGATGGATGCTTTATTCAGTGGGACCATCGATGAGGGGATTGAGCCTACAGATGCCAAAGGTAAACGGCACCATTCTAGTCGCACTGAGGAGGAGAAAGCTCAAAAGAGACAGCGTAGGCAGGAGAAGGAGGCCAGGAAGACTTCGATTTTAGATGAAGAATTGCGCCAGCGTAGGATGCGTGAGAGTGCTGCAGGGGCATCGAGTTCTGCCCCAATTGTAGAGGTCCCGCCTGTTGTGAGGGACGTTTTGAGCACCACTGATGGTGCTATGATGGATGATGTGGGCACTACTGAGGGTGACCCTACTATTGTTCCAGCGGGCTCCGGGAAACCAGACCCACCCGCTCGTTCATGAGACTTCGATGCTATGCGCCACAGGTTTGCTTCACCCAATCCACTATCTTTTACTGTTCTTGTATGCATTGGGGACAATCACATCTATTCTTGTTGGGGGTGGGGTAAATAGATTATGAGTGATGGGGTGAAGTCTGAGTAACCCAACTCATAAATCCACTCTTGTGTTTTCTTGCCTGTGTTCTTTTTCCCCAAAAGACTGTTTAATTTCTGTTGAACTGGCATATGTTAGGATTGTCTATATAGAAACATGAAAAAGAATGAAGCATGATGGCTTATGAAAGATATACCCGTCCAATTTTGTGATGTGTGCTAGACTTGGTAGGCTAAGACAAGTTGAAAGTGTTGGCTCTGAGTATGACATGATAATGAATCAACTTGATGACATAACTTAAGCTGAAACTTGAACTGGGTAATCTGATAATGAAACTATGTGCCAAGTGTGTGTGAGAATAGCGATTGTTCAAACAGTTATTGTGAAAAAAAACTAAAACTTGCCCGGTTAGTCCTGCTAAGACAATTCACTCTAGAAGCTAGGAGGTGATTATAGGTACTTGTTCTGATAAGTCCACAAATAGCCTAAATGAAAGATCCAACCAGATGAAATAAATGATCCCGTTGATCCAAATGTTTTGAGCATAAAATTAGACCATTTCTTTCTAAACCCCAAACTCACCTCCCAAGAATCTACTATGTCGGCCCCGGTCCCTCCTTGGACATGTGCACCTCGACTTAGGTCAGAAGCCTAAGTTGAGGGTGGCTAATGTAAAAGGTAACTTCAATCTTGGCCCTGACCCGATATTGGGTATTTTGCACCTCGATCAATGAAAAATCCATAATTTGAGGGTGGCTATGAAAGAGGAAACCGAAAGAAAAATGGGTATGAAAAGAGTTTGATGTTGAGAAAAGAGAGGAATGAATGTGACTTGTTAAAAACTAAAGAAAAAGCATAAAACGCAAAGAAAGAAAAAAAAAGAGAAAGAAAATAAACAAAAAAAGTGCAAAAAGAGAGATCTACAAAACCTAAAGTCATATCCATGTTTGAAGAAAATCAAGGGAAAGAAGGTAAAACAGTAGGACGACAAACATAGGGCAGAAAGAGGTTGAAAGACAACTGTAATGTCAAGGAGGGCAGAAAGTCACTAAGAAGTACCCAAATGTACCACACCTGACCCTGAGCCTACGTTACAAGACAAGAAAGTTCTATAGTGGTCCTAGAGTCTAAAGTGGGGAGTCTAAGCAGTGAAAATAAGGGCAAGGCTTTGGTATTGAACACTAACTGTACTTGAAGTTGTTTCTGAGTGTGAGTGTTGAAAGGGCACTAGTTGCAGTTTCGAAAAATTGGTACTTTGGTGATAGTAAAATAACGTATGTTGTATGTTGGTTGGTCAATCGTTGTCATGGTTTGATCCACATGAATTAGCGTGTCGAGTCTAAGAGAACAAACTTTGCACCCAGAAAGTGAGTGGGATAGAGAGCCATATGATTGCTTGTGCTTGAAATGCTTGCTTCTATACAAGTGTCGTGTAGAGTCTTAGTGCGTCGCTTGAGGAAAAACAACGAATTTAAGTTGAGGGTGTTGATATACCGTGAGTTTACGGTATTTCTAATACATTTCACTTACAAGTTGTGTGTGTCTAGGGCCTTTGTTGTATTAGTTTTCATGTGTTTTTATCATATTTTATAGGAAAGATGTTCAGGCGCGAAATTAAAGAGACAGCTAACAGAATTGCAGAAAAGGGCATCTACGGAGGGCATCCAGGGATCGTAGGTCCATTGACGTTCCGTAGATGGTAGTCGTAGATCAGCAGCCAAGGCATGGAAGGCTAATCAGGAAATCTAACCAAGTGTGGAACCACGGTGCCCATTGACGATCCGTAGACTGATCTACAGACCGTACTGTTGATCCGTAGAGTGAGACTGCGAGGGTTCCAGTACCTGATTTTTGAAGATTCTAAGTGTGGAGCTACGGAGGAGATTGACGGACC
>NW_006239012.1:1296980-1365145 GCF_000226075.1 Solanum tuberosum | reverse complement strand
GTTCCGTCATTTGCTTCAGAGAAGCTGATTTTTGGAAATTGAAATATTTTCTAAATCCTGGCTGACGGAAGGGACTCGCGGACCGTAGATCCATTGACGGTTCGTGAGTCAGTCTCGTGGAACGAAGACGCGTGCCTGTAACAAACTTTCCTTATTTTGTTTCCCTTTTTATTTAGGACTTGCTTTCTATAAATAGGGCATGTAAACCTCATTTTTGGGGCTTAGACATTATTATTCTATTGAGGACTTGCTTTCATAACCCATCATGCTTCATTCTTTTTCATGTTTCTATACATACAATCCTAACACATGCCGGTTCAACAGAAATTAAACAGTCTGTTGGGGAAAAAGAACACAAGCAAGAAAAACCCTAAGAGAGGATTTATGAGTTGGGTTACTCAGACTTCACCCTATCACTCATAATACATTTACCCCACCCCCAACAAGAATAGATGCGATTGTCCCCAATGCATATAAGAACAATAAAAGATAGTGGATTGGGTGAAGCAAACCTGTGGCGTATAGTGTCGAAGACTTATGAACGAGTGGGTGGGGTCCGGTTTCCCGGACCCCGCTGGAATAATAGTAGGGTCACCCTCAGTAGTGCCCACATCATCCATCATAGCACCATTAGTGGTGCTCACAACATCCCTCACAACAGGTGGGACCTCTACAACTGGGGCAGAACTCGATGCCCCTGCAGCACTCTCACGCATCCTACGCTGGTGCAATTCTTCATCTAAAATCGAAGCCTTCCTAGCCTCCTTCTCCTGCCTACGCTGTCTCTTTTGAGCTTTCTCCTCCTCAGTGCGACTAGAACGGTGCCGCTTACCTTTGGCATGTGTAGGCTCATGCCCCTCCTCGGCGGTCCCACTGAATAAAGCATCTAGCACCGTATTATCAGCCAGTGCGGTAGGTGTGTCCTGAGGCTCAACTGTAGGGGCAACAAGAATGGCATCAACTTCGGTCCGGACACTGGCTAATTCAGCTTGCAAAGATGATAGATCTATGGCCGGGGCTGATAGCTCGAGGGCTCGCAATTCAAAGGCATCAAGACGCTTATTTACTGCCTGGACCTTTCGGTCCATCATGCCCTCCATCCTACGCTCCATTCTGGCCTCATACTCATCTATCGACTTTTGCATCCAAGGCTGGATGTGATGCAACAGTGTTGCCATCTGTGCCTTAAATTTGTGTACTCTGGCCAACGGGACAATAGTAGGTCCTAATTGTGGTGTGGATCGGGATGAACTAGGAGCCATACTAGCTGCCTGAGAAGAGGAGGCCGGGACAGTCTCGGTGTGATCTGGTAAACTGGGGTCACCGCCCTAGGACTGCCCCACTGTGTCTGCAAGATCAACACCCAAGAAAGGTACCTCAACCTGGGGCTCTCTGCGAGGTGACGCCACATTTGCCTCATCTCGAATGAGGCCTATATCTAATGCCCCTGTAGGGTGGATTAACCTGTCACAACGCCAGATCGGCACTCCAGATTCCCTGCACAATTGAAAATCAAACATGGAAAGGGATAAGTAGTGGAGGTCTTGAAGGCCCTCTCGTGAATCTCTGACAGCAGCATGCGGGCAAAGTCAATCTCCACTCCTGCTACCAATGCTGCAACCATAACCGCTCTGTCCCATGTGAGTTGGTTGTCAGCTTTTGTAGGCGACACCCTGTTATGCACCAACAACCAGAAGAACTTGGCCACAAAATTTAATGTGGCCTTTCGAATACCCAACCGTGGAGTGGTGACCCATTCCACACGCTCGCCATCTGCAGCAATGTACCTAGCCAGCCATAGTACCCACACTTTAGATCTTTATTACTTTCTCAATTTTCTTCGTTTGTGTGTTTGATCTCGTGCTCAGATTTGGATTACTTTGCCGTCTAGCTTATCAAATTCTCTATTCGGCACTAGGTTGGTTTTTTGAACTCCAAACTTTCAATTAGTGGTTGAACTCGAATGCCTTCAATAATTATGTGTTGTTGTGTATTGGGTAATGGTTGAAATCATGTTTAATGTGTTGGTTTGCCTATTTCGTATTTTGAACTTGTGCCTAATTTCTTCAAATGATGAATCCTCGTGTTTAATTCATTAAAATTGATTCTAAATTGTTAGGGTGCGATAATTTTATGTTGGGTCTAGTTGGGTGAAGTCTGAGTAACACCGAATTGAGCCAAATGACATAATTTGCCCAAAGATGGAGCGTTTGATGTCATTTTAAGGGCAAACGTTATCAAATGGCTAATTTTGGCCAAATCAGGGGAAGTTTGAGTACCCCGAAGGCATCGGTCTTATGGGTTTTGTATGAATTGAGTGTTTTTTTATTTTGATTTCGGGGGCTGCGGGCTTGATTTTGGGAAACGGGGTTGAAATTTGGCACGTTGGGCAGTTTGTTGAGTTGGGTTGAGCTCACCGAATGGTTCGGCGGTTCACAGATGTCCCCCTTTGAACCCCCTTAATTGTTTGATTGTCTAATTTGAGTCTGTAACTTTCGGTGGGAAGCCTGAGCTCGCTGAGTTCACTCGGTGACTCGCTGAAAGGTTCCTTTGATCGCCCTTTCTGCGCCTCTAACCCCTAAAACACACTGTAATATTTGGCGAGCTAGTTTGAGCTCGCCGAGTGATGTCGGCAGTTCGCCGAAGGGCTCCAAACATCGCCGAACTGCCTTATTTCTGGAAAAATTTCAGGCTGGTACTTTCGGTGAGCCCGATCTAGCTCGCCAAAGTGACTCGGCAACTCACCGATTAGTTTGGCGTGTCTTTCTGCAACTATTTTGATTAATTTCTAACAATTTTCGATGTGTTTTGCAGATATTGTTAGGACCAATTGGGATGAAAGTGGCATACCGTCCCGCAAACGAGCACGGGGCATTGTAATAAATGAGGGAGCAGCTGCTTCGAACAAAAAGGGAAAGAGAGCACCTCCGAAGGGAGGCAAGGGAAAGGGCAAAGTGCCCGTAACATAGAGGCCGGAGCACAACTCAGGCAGTGATGGGGAATCTGTTGCTTCTCAGGCCTCATTCTTTGAGCCTGAGGATGATCAATCAATACAGAATCGGTGAGGAGAGATTCGTGCAAGGGTTCATCAAGATCCGTCTGGATCCCTGAGTCTACCCCTCCTCCTACTGATACAGTGCCAGCTCCAGCACCGACGGTGGTTCCAGCACCACTAGTTCAGGGTCTTCCTCCCCGGTTACTCAATCGGTTAAAGGCCAAGGGATTGAGGACCATCCTGTAAGAGAAGAGATTTTCCACGGATGGTGTGGTGGACAAGTACCCTAATGTGTGGGACACTCTCCGGTTCCACAGGTATGAGCAATTTACCAGACCCCGTGGCCCCTATATTCCTACCTGGGTCTGAGAGTTCTATGCTGCCTACGGTGATCTAGTACCTAAAGGAAATAAGAAGGCCAGTGCCTTCAGGCCAGTGGAGTCTGTTATGGTCAGAGGATGGTCGATTAGATGCAGTAACAATGATATCAACATGGTACTGGACCAGTCTCTATACTTCGTGCATAAGTACCAAAGTTTGACTACGTCGAAGACTCTAGATGACCTTAAGGGTTGGCTAGCTCATTTCATTTCTAACACCCCGCTGATGTTGAGGTTAGAGCCTCTATTGAGAAGAAGGACTTAAACAGAATAACTCGGTATTGGTTCAGCTTCATCAGTAGCTCTATCATGCCATCACAGAATGAGTCCATCCTCCGCCACCCAAAGACGACATGCATTGGGAATATTATAGCTAGGAAGACCCTAAATTTGAGGCTGATTATCGAGCAAGAGATGGCCATGAGGGCCAAACAGCGTCAGACGTCCCTTCCTTTTACAGTGCTTATTACAAAGTTGTGTCGGTGGGCTAGAGTTTCTCTTGACGAGAAGAGAGATATTGAGGTCACACCCACATCTTCCACCGACATCTGGTGCATAGAGGCCGAGTACACACGGGAGGAGGTGGATATGAGGATATCAACTTCGGTGGATTAATCCCCGGAGGTTGATGTTAATTCTATACCTGCAGAGGTAGCTGTGCCTACTCCGGCCTCCAAGCATTCAAGTATATATACTTCCACTCCTTCCCAAGCCCCATGTCCTTCTACTGCCTCCCAGCCTCCTAGAACTACTTCAGGTACCACTGCCTCAAGGACTCCAATCACTCAAGCCATGCTCCTCAAGATGGGGCACCTAGCCCATTCTACAGATGTGCGGGCTTCCCGGCTAGAGGCTGAGGTACCATGGATGATTGAGCGAGCCATTTTAGCTACTTTGACACCCCACCGGACATCCATTGATGCTCTCACGGTGAGAGTGGAGACTTGTGAGAGACGACAGGGGTTACTAATGAGGTTACGACTTTGAAAGCCGAGGTCTCCGAGTTGAGGAAGGATGTGGACCATCTTAAGTCCAAAGACTTCACTTCACTATTTAAGTCAGCAGAGGTTCTTGATGTTCCGGGTGCAGAGGTCACAGTCAGTTTTGATATGCCTCTGGCTACCACCGGAGATGATACTATGGAGGATGCTGCTGCTGATTCTGAGGTCAACACCGACAAAGAGCAACTTGGGGAGTAAGATGCGACTGTGTATGATGATCTGGCCGACTTAGAGGGTGTTATGTTCGAGACTGCCCGACAGTCCTCCTTGAGAGACACCACTATGGCTGGGTCGAGTGCAGTTACAACTAATGTTAAACCGGGCATTGATGCCCCAACAGATGGAGTAACTGAGTAGACAGGATGATATATTTACCTCCCTCTTTGTTGTTTATATTGATTTTTGTTGTTTTAGTTGCATTTGAGGACAACTAATTTTCTTTTGTGGGTGGGGTGAGGTATTTCCATACCTACCTCTTGTGATTATATTTTATTTGTATATATAGGGTTTTGTGATCTATATTTGTGTTTTGATTGTGTTTTGATCTTATATTGTGGATGTTTGAGCTTGTTACTCCTTGTTTTGAATGAAAATGGTTTTTGACCTATTTTAAAAATTTGTGCCACCTCTATTGTGTGATTATGGTTGTTCTTGTGCAAATTTGTGTATCGGTTATGATCAATATAGATGACTTGAATAGTGCCCTTAATTGAACAAAATGAATGTGCGGCTACGATGAGGTCAAATGAAGTTGCATAGATAATGTGTGGACTTTTTGCATCTCGTTGTGACTAGCTGATTATCGAATGAGTCTCTTGTGATGAACATTGCACACTAGCTAGAAAGTGTGGAGTCTCATTTGATATTGGTGCCAATGCCTTGTGTGATGAGCTTACCTTGAACATTGTGTGTGATGACACCTAGAATTTGCCCCTTTGGTCCGGTTGACTAGGTGATGCAAGCTCTTGAAATGATCTTAGGCAACAATTTTGGAGAGTGAAACAAATTGACATTATCCTTTTCTTGGAAGAAACTTGAACAATCGTGACCCCTATTTATCCATTCATCCATAACTCTCATGAAGTGTGGTTTGTTTAAATTGCCAACTTAGGCCAAAAGCCTAAGTTGGGGGTGTGGTAAAAAGAGAAAGAAAATCAAGAAGTGTGAAACATTCCCCTTAGAACAATGTTTTTGAAAAAGATGGAACCCCTCCATATAAAAAAAAGAAAAAGAAAAAGAATTAAAAAGTTGTGAAATAAAGTAGTTGAAGTTGCAAAAGAAATGGGGTAACCGGTAGTCCATTTGAAAGTGAATAATGGTGAATTATGAGCATGATCAAAATGTTGAAGAAATGGAAGAAAGTGATGTTCAGACCACATTTAATGAGAGTAGAAGCCACTGAGCCTAAATGTCCATACCTTTACACTCAGCCCCGTTACAAGCCTTGGAAAGACCTTTGTGATCTTGAGTGAGCTGAAGCCAATGTTGATTGGAAAATAAGGGCAAACCTATGGGTGAAGTTATGCATGTGTTCATCTTTGTGAGTGTGAGAGTCGTATGTGATTCTGAAACTATAAACTGTTGAAGAACTTGTTGAAGAACTTGATGTTAATAGGGAGTCATCTTTGTTGTGAGGGAATTTGAGTACCTTTGTTGAGCTTGAACTTGAATTTGAAGCAAGTATTGTGAACTTGAGCATCTTTGATAATAGTGAGTCACAATTTGAATCTTTGAGTGCACAATTGGTCATTGCATGAGTAAATTGAGTCTTGTTGTGTGCATTCATGTTGAGTCTTATGTAGCACTATTTGAGAAATCCTTTTTGAACTGTTGATCTTAAGTTTTACTTGAGGACAAGCAAAAGTTTAAGTTGGGGGTGTTGATGAGTTCGAGATTTGGACTCATTTAGGGTTTTGTTTATATAGATTTAGTGTCCTCAAATGCTTAATTTGTGCCATAAACTTATGCTAAAGCCTTGATTTTTAGGTATATGGATCGAGGAACAAAGCAAGGACACTAAAAGGCAAAAAAGAACAAAACAAGCTGAAGGAATGAAGAAGGGAGAGCCTGAGGATCGCTAAGAGCACTTGGCGTGTTGCCGAGTGGCTAATTTGACTGCTTAAAATTCCAGTGTTCCAAACCCTGAGGGTAGAAACCAAGTCGGTGACGAAAAGGAGCAAGTCGGCGAATCGTCGAGCAGTTTCGCGAAGGAAAGATAGATCTCCCAAAGTTACAGAACTCGAGGATGCTTAATGCCAAGGCGAAAAGGCCATGGAAGAGGTCAAAGGGTGGCTTATCGAGTGGTTCGGTGAGCCCGACTTAGTTCACCAAATGGCCCTTCGTGGCTTATTTTGGGCGACTATAAATTAGATTTTGAACATTTTATCTAAGAGATTTTTTTATGTTGGATAAGTGGGACAAGACTGAATTAGTTTAGAGAAGTTTTCTCTTGAGTTTTTCATAGCTTTTGTAGAATTTTAGAGATTCAATTTGGAGATTTTGGAAGTGGGTTTCGATATTCTGCAAATTGAGCATTGTAAAGAGTAAATCTCTCTTACCTAGTTGATGGATATTCGATTCGGTAATCGTTTTTACCCTTTTATGATGTTTGGCTAAAACCCCAATTCTTGAGGTGTGATCCTGTGATTATGGGTTGAATAGCTTATGGGTATTGTTAATTACTAGTTTAAATGCTATTTTGAAGTTAGTTTAATAATTAAGTGTGGTTTAATTTATGAATTGTAGTTGCAAATGCATTTCTATCTTTGTGTTCTTGGCTTGCTCGAGAGAGAGGTTTTAGAACTAAGATTCTTGATTAATGATTTGTGGTTATTGGGTTGAGCAGGGATTAGCTCGACAGAGTGAATCCTAAACCCAATCCTACCCATTTAGCTTAGAAGAGTGGATGAATTAAGGTGTGGGTTGTTCTTCATTGTCATGCTTGTTGATGTTAGAAAGAAATCACCTGATTGAGGTAGTTATTCGAGAGAAAGCTATCTCCCTTATAGTCTGGCCTACTCACTGAATTTTAGTTGTTTACTAGTAGTTTCAATTACCATATATCTATATTTGCCTATAATCGATCACATCCCGATAATCCTTCTCCCAATTGTTATTTTGAAGTTTTTGTGACTGTTTGTAGTTGTTAATTGAAACCAAAACCCCATCTGACATTTGTGTCAACCCTTTAATTTGATTAATGTCTTTTTCGAGAATTTCTATTCCTATGGCTGATTATACCACGTTTGCACTTCCTATTTGAATTTAAAACACGTACCGCTCTCTGTGGGATTCGACCCCAACTCATTTGTTGGATTTTATACTTATTTACCATCATTGACACTTAGAATTGGATGAGGTGTGCTTGAAACGTTAAATCAGTCGCATGAAGAATCAATGCTATCCTATTATACGCTGGCTACGTAGTTCTATGGGACTTCCGAATCATAAAAGACTCTAACTCAACTCGGTGCTCGATACTACTCCCAAAATAATTAATATAACTTTTTGCTCAATTCACCCATTACATAGAATGCACTTCTTACATTACTTGAAATATTTTTCAAAACATGAGACGTGTTTACCTTCTTGAAAACATGCACTTATGAACTTATCTTTCAAGTCCAATAATCAACGTAGGTACATATATATATATATATATGTAACCTTTAAACTTTTTCTCAAAAGTCATCTTTACTTCCTCAAAAACTCAGTTTAAAACTCTAGTGTTGGCTTTGAAAAACTTATCAAGATTTATAACTCAAAATAGGGTTCATGCTGAATTATAGACATGAAAAAATCAACTCAAGGATCTCAATGAATAACATATAGCAATTCAATAATTAGGAATAGAATTTCAAAAAAGATCGAGAACTAAAAATCAATTCATCTCAAGAATACTCAAATCTAGAGGTGGAATCCTAGATTTCCCTTTTACTGATTTGAAAGTAGATGTAGGGGCGTGAGGACTAACTAGTCCAACACTATGATAGCCTTACATACCTGGAATAATAAGGTTCTTGAAGAATCTTGAAGAATCAATAAGAAGAATCTTGATTAGAACTCTAGAAACCCTAGCTTAAAGGTAAATAATCAAGAAAACCTTTCTTGAGATTCTTGAAATCTCTATGGCCAAGAATTGTGATTTTCATTAGAGATTCATAATTGTATGGAGGAATTTGCGTGGGAAAGAATGGAATTCTTGGAGAAAGACTTGCCTTGATGAAGAATCTTGGAAAAAATTGAAAGAATCTTGAACGGAGTCTTCTACTTTAATTTTTCCTTAGGGTTTTCTTAGAGGTAATAAGACAAAAATAACACTTTTTAATGTTTTCTCGTCGGCTAATTCGTCCTTGCACTGTACCAGGTTACTAAAATGGTCATAACTTTTTACTCAAAATTTGGATTGGTGCGAAATTGGTGGCGTTGGAAAGAGAATTTAAATACCTTTAATTTGATTGGTTATGGGCCACTTAACTCTTTATATTCTAAGATATATGGTCGTTTGAAGTTGACCTAAGTAAAATCTTACATTAAAACTTAATCGGTAAGGAGGCTTTCAACTCAACTTTGTGATAGGAGATTCTAGTGACCTTAATTGATATCCAAAATCATTCCCACACTAACGAATTTACCTCAACACCTAAGAAAAATTAAGAATCACTCCGTACGACCTTACACGCAATTCAAGAATGGTTTGATTTTAACTTAGAAATTTTTGGGTTGTTACATTATACTTGTACCTTAAGGAGCGTAGGTGACCCTCATTGGAAGTATTGATTTAGAAACTTGCCGTTGATTCGACCAACTTTTACAAAGTCTTGGTCTACAATTTTATATGTGCCACTTGAATATGCTTCCTTCACAACATACGGCCCATCTCATTTTAATGTAAACTTGTCACCAATGCGTTTGTTAAGGATTATGGGTCTCCGAACTGCTAAGACCAAGTTTCCACTTGAAATGATTGCAGTCACACCTTCTTGTTGAATGCTCTCGCAAGTCGAACTTGATAACACTCCAACCTTTGTTGCGCTTCCAATCTCTTCTCATCTGATGCCTTCAACTCTGCTAGAAAAAGTTGAGCATTATTTTTAGTTTTTAAGTGCCTCTTGGATTGTTATTCACAATGATGGAATTTTCTTCTCCAATGGAGGGACTGCTTCTGCTCCATACATCAATGAAAATGGAGTCTCTTGCATAGACATGCTAAATGTTGTATGATATGCCCACAAAGCCTCACCAATTCATTCATGCCAATCCTTTTTATTCCTTGCAACTACTTTCTTCAAAAGGTCACCAACTGTCTTGTGATAAGTTTCAGAAAGAGCCAGGAGTATTGTACATTAAAGACTTATGTTGCTTAAAATTGAACTTCTCACACAAACACCTCATGATGTTATTGTTGAAGGGTGTTCCATTATCAGTAACTATACTTCTTGGTATGCCATATCTAAATATTATGTTTAATTTGATAAAATCAACAACATTTTTATTTTTCACCTCTTTTAATGGCATAGCTTTAGCCCATCTTGAGAAATAGTCAATAGAGGCCAAGATGTACTTTTGTCCCTTTGACGACTTTGGAAGAGGTCCAACAACATCAAGTTCCCATGCATCGAAAGGCCATGAGGCTACAGTTGGATGAAGATCCTCTAAAGATTAGTGTATGTAATTAGCATAGAATTGACACGCTTGACACCTTTTGGCGTGCTCTAAGAAGTCCATCACCATTGTTGGCTAATAATAGCCCATCCTCTTGATGCAAAAATGAAATTTAGGCCCTGATTGGTGTGCTCCACATGTGCCAGAATGCGCCTCATTCATTGTTTGTTGAGCTTCTTCTTTGTCAATACACTACAAGAATAGTCCCTAATAAGAACAACGAAGCAATATTCCCTCGTGAAAGATGAATTGTGTTGGGCTTCTCTTAATGTCTGCTCTTACTTGTGGATCCTTAGGCACCCTTCCATGCTCAAAATACTCAATCAATGTTTTCTCCAATCTTCTTCTTCAACCACTCGAACGGATATATGGTAGCGTTCATTGATTTGAAGATCAAGACAACCAAGATTAACCAATTGATGACATACACACATCTTTGTTGTCTTATTTTCTCCAAGTGCCATTGATGTGGCCAAGTTAGCCAAAGCATCCACCATGTGATTTTCTTTTCTAAGGACGTGGTTTAAGAACATTTGGTCAAACCTTTCAAGCAAGAAAGTAGCATATTGGTGATATGATAACAGATCTTCCTTCTTTACCTCGTTACTCCACAAGAGTTGATTGATGATCAACTAAGAGTCACCATAGATATCCAATTGAGGAATTTTCCATGTCAATGCCCACAATCAAAGCTTGGTACTCTGCGGCATGGTTGGAATACGTTTCACCTAGAACAAATAAATGGTAAGATTAGACTTTCAGGGAATATCAACACAACTCCTGCCCCTGCACAATCTCGATGTGCAGATCCATCAAAGAACATTGTCCATGCTGGCAATTCTTCAGTAAATAAAACTTTTTATCAGGAAACTCATCTGAAGTTACCCATTTTCCTGGAAAAGGGTGATCGACAAGGAAATTGGCAAGTGCTTGCCCCTTCATAGCTTTTTGAGATGTTTATATGATCTCATATTGATTAAATAATATAGATCATTTTGCTAGACATCTTGAGAGAATTGGTCGAGTCATTACTAACTTCACAGGATCAACTTGAGAAATTAGCTTGATGGTGTACGCTCCAAAATAATGCCTTAGTTTTTTATCGCATAAAGCAATGCAAACAGATCTTCTCAATGGTCGTATAATTCAATTAAGCTCTTATCATGGCATGGCTTAGATAGTACAATTCTTGTTCCTTCTTAGCTTCATTCTCTTGAGCAAGAAGTGCCCCAAGTGATCGCTCTTGTGATGCAATGTATAATATTAATGGCCTTTCAGGAGTTGGTGCTCCTAATATAGGTGAATTCAATAAGTATCTTTTGATGCTTTCAAAATGATTTCGACATGATTGGTCTCAGTGAAAAGGAGCAACTTTCTTCATTAAATAGTTGAAGGGTTGGCATTGTTGATTTGATGTATTCGGGAGCTTCATCCAATACTAAGCGTCCACGGTCGTTCAATAGTAATATAACCTAACTAAGGGTTGGGATTGTTCCCACATGGAGCGGTTTGCAATTGAGAATTAATAGAAAAGTAAAAATGTGTTCAAGTTAATTATAACTATAGACATGAACAAGTAAAAACATGATAAATTAAAAAGGTGACACGAATGTCAATTATCGAAGGGGGGTTTGTATTCAACTAATAAACCAAAAATAACAAAAATATAAAGATGCGAATTAGGGAGACGGGATTCCCGAGATGTATAGGAATATGGGAGAAAATAAACAACCGGGTAAATGTTATTGATAGTAAATTGCTGAACATTTGTAACTAAGCTAGACTTTAGTGGGGGTATATTTTCTCTCAAACAACTTACCCCGAATCAACTCAGTTTCTCTCGAACACCGAGTTGCAGCAATTAAGCACATCCTTCGCCTTGACCCATTCATTTTCTCGAACTGAATGTGTGGAAGAAGTTCTAGGATTCATTCTCTCGAGCTGAACCCACGACGACCCAATAACCACATGCTATCAATTTAGTAGTTTTGGTTTTAAAACCTCTCTCTCTCGCAAGCCAAAAACATGAAGATGAAATCGTATTTGCAACTATAATCCCATTAAGTTCAAATACAACTACTAAACGAAATCACATTTAAACAACAAATAGACTATCAATGAGCAATACCCAACAGTAAATTTAACCCATATTCACATAATCACACCCTAAGAATTGAGGTTTTAGCTAGATATGAAAAAGAGATAGAAATCGATACCAAAAAGTGTTTCCCCCAAATGGGTACAATAAATAATGTCTTTAAACACGTCTAAAATGAAGATTCTTTGATGCCCACTTCCAATTTCTTGGAGATGAAAACCTTCAAAGCTCAAGAGCAATGTCTCACAAAAATTCTAAGAACTCAAACTGAAAATATTCTAAAAATCAGTAATAATTTGCTACAACTTGATTACTAAGCTACAGATTTAAATGGGTATTTATAGTTTTAGAAAATATGTGTTGCGAAGGACCACTCGGCGCAGTTAGTTGGGATTGCCGATGCACTCGGCGATCCGCCCTTTGGTTTGATTCATCGCCTTTCAGCTTTTGCCTTCAACATCTTCGCGTTTTAAATCATTGGGCGATATGGTGTTGCTTTACGAAACTGTTCGGCGATGCGTCGACTGCTTTCTTTCATCACCAACTTGATCTTTTTCTTCGGGGCTCAGCACACTGGATCTTTGGGCGAGGTTAAGGACATTCGGCGACTCACCTAATGTATTAGGCGATCCTCAGGCCTTAATTTCATCATTCTTTCAGCCGCCTTGTTCCTTTTTTTGCTTGATAGCGTCCATGCTTTGTCTCTCAACTCAAATACCTGAAACTTAAGGATTTACATCAGTTATTGAGACAAAATATGCATTTGAGGACACTAAATCGATCAAAATAAAGCCCTAACTGAGTCCAAATTGTGGACTCATCAACACCCCCAACTTAAACTTTTGCTTGTCCTCAAGTAAAACTCAAGTTCTGTAGTTCATAAAGGATGTCTCAAACAGTGCTACACAAGACTAAACCATGAATGCACATATAAAGTCTCAACTTACTCATGCAAGGATCAATTGTGCACTCAAAGTTTCAAGTTGTGACATACCATTATCAAAGAATCTCAAGCTAATTATACTTGCTTCAAATGCAAGTTCAAGCTCAACAAAGGAAATCAAATGCCCTCACACAAATAATGATTCCATGTTCACACACAATGGTTTAACAATTTAAAGTTCCGGAATCAAGATAACACTCACACTCACAAAGATAAACACAATGCATGATTTCACCCATAGGTTTACCCTTATTTTCCAATCGACTTTTGGTTCAGCTCATTCAAGATCAAAAAGGTCTTTTTTCAAGGCTTGTAATGGGGCTGAGTGTAATGGTATGGTCATTTAGGCTTATAGGCTGAAAATCCTCAAGAAATGTGAAGTGAACAACACCTTCTTTCCTTCTCTTTATCAATTTCATTCAAGCTCAAAAGTCACCTCTTATTCATCTTCCACGAGTCATTGGAAACCTCATTTTCTTTGTATTTGCACAACTTTATTTCAGCACTTTTTTTTCTTTTTCAATCTTTTCTTCTCTTTTTTTTTATATGGAGGGGTTCCATTTTTCTCAAAACATGGGCACAAGGGACTTCTTTCCATTTACTTGATTTGCCTTCTCTTTTCACCACACTCCCAACTTAGGATTTTGGCCTAAGTTGGATATTCAAACAAACCACTGATCATGAGGATTATGGGTAATGGATCAATAAAAGGTAGCAATGTTATCAAGTTTCTTCCAAGAAAAGGTTAAGGTTCAGAGGGTGATCAAAAGAGGTTCACACACTCACAAGGTAGGCCACAAAAGAGGTATATGTCAAATTGGTCCACGCTCTTTAAAGTTGCCTAAGATTATCTCAAGAAATTGCATCACTTAGTCAACCGGACCAATGGGGAAAATTCTAGGTGTCATCATGCATGGTTCACGGTAAGCTCATCACACAAGGAATTGACACCAAAGTCAAACAAGACTCCACACTTTCGCTAGTGTGCAATGCTCATCACAAAAGACTCGATTCGATAATTAGCTAGTCACAGCGAGATGCAAAGAGTTCACATATTGTCTATGCAACTTCAATTGACCTCGTCGTAGCCACAGATTCATTTGTGTTCGATTATAAGCACTATTCGAGTCATCGGTATTGATCAAAACCGGTACTCAAATTTTCAAGAGAACAACCACATTCAACACCTACAAGAGGTGGCAATTTTTTTTCCGAAAGGGTCAAAAATCATTTACAATTAAAAGCAAGGAGCCACAAGATCAAACTTTCCGCAAAAGGTAGTGTATAACACGAATTTAGCTCAAAGCTCAATATATAAACAAAACTTATATGCACAAAGGTGGGCCTCACCTCACCACAAACAAAAATAATTTGTCCTCAAATGCAAATGAAAATATTTGAAAGTAAAATAACGTAAGATAGAGAGAGAGATAAAAAAGGGATCATGTCTACACAGTCGCTCCATCTGTCTAGGCATCAGTGCCTGGTGCATGTGTCTGGTCTCGGGTCTTAGTACCCGGAGTCACCTCAGCAGGAACAATAGTTGCACTAGGACCGACTAATGATGTATCTGCCAATGAAGTATGTATAGCTGCAGCTACCATGACCTCCTCAGTCTTCTTGAGGCCCTTATCTGAAGCTTCCTCTGCCGCCTCAAGCAACGCCTTATCTGTCTCCACCTCAGATTCAGGATCAACTGGTTCAATTGGCTCATCGGAGATTTCCACCGTCCCGAAGACCATAGATATACCGGTGGACTTCAGGTAGTCCACATCTTTCCTCAGCTCAGCAATGGCAGCTTTTAAAGTCGTTACCTCCTCGGTGGCCCGTTGGCCATGCTCACACACCGCTATCCTTGCTGCAAAGGTATCAATAGCAGCGCTCAATGGTGTCACAACATCAGTCAGGGCATTTTGAATCATGCCAAGAATGGAGGTCTTAAGTCTCGTTGCCCGATGATCTGTAGAATAGACAAGATGCCCTACTCGGAGTAATGAAGCCTAGATGATCGGAGCCCGGGAGACAGCAACAGCAGCAAGTCTAGGAGGTAGTGTAGCATCGAAAGAACTAGTAATATCAGAAAGAGTAGAAGTAGAGGTACTTGAAGGCCCATGGGTTGAGTAGGCAAAGATTCCTCTGTAAGTAATAAGTCTGTGTCTACAACTGGGGAAGAATCCACCAAGGCTGCCCTTTTTTTCTTTTCAACTTGGTCGTTTAAATATTCTGCCTCGATCCTCTGAATATCGGTAGAGGATGTGGGAATTACTTCCACATCCTTCTTGCCTTATCTAGGTACCCAAGTCCGTCTGCACAGCTCGGTGATCAATATCGGGAAGGAAAGAGAGGTCTGGCGCTGCTTGGCACGCATGAGAATCTCTGAAACAATTATTATCCCCAGTTTTAGTCTCGTCTCATCAATGATGTAGCCCAAACAAACTGCTTTGGCATGGCAGAGTATGGACTCATTCTGGGATGGCATAATGGTAGTGCTGATGAAGCCAAACCAGAATTGTGCAGCGATGTTCAGATCCTTCTTCTCAATAGGTGCTCCAATATCAAGCCACTTTGGAGCACCGTCTGATATTAATGGGACCAACCACTTCTTCATGTTCTCCAGAGTCTTTGCTCTAATCATGTGCTGATAGTCGTCTTCCATGTCATTTGAGCACTCCCGAACTGCATTGATCTCATCAGCATCACACTTCACTCTTTTACCTCTAACGACCACGTAGTCAACTGGTTTAAAAGTAGCTGTCTGCTTCTTCCTCTGTGGTATTAAGGTTCCATACGAGGCATAGAACTCCCAGACCCAATTTGGAATATATGGGCCACGTGGTTTGGTGCAAATATGGAACTTGTGAGATTTCAAGCAATCCATTATCTCTAGGTACCGTCGATAACCCCATATGTGGACAGACGCTTTTCCTCAAGGATCATCCTCAATCCCCCAGTCTTTAATCTGTTCATTGACTTAGGCGAAGGACCCTATATAGGAGGTGCTAGGACTATAGCTTGTTCTAGAATTGGAGGAGAGGAAGTGGTGGGCTGAGGAGTTCTGATTCTAGACGGATCATGATTCTTTTTAGATCATAATTGTGCCCTCTGCGCTGCTACAAGCTCATCTTCATCAGACGCTAAAGTTTGAGGATCCTGATGCTCACCCTCACTCTCAGATGTGGTGAGGTAAGTGTCATAGATTCCAAAACTGTCGGAGCTCGCCTTTGGTGATAGAGGTGATTTGCCTTTACCCTTGCCTTTCCCGCCAATTGTGGTGAGTTTTGTGGCCTTTCTCTTGGATGCATCTGCATTCTCATTGAGTGTAATCCCTTCTGCTTTCCCTCGAGGTGGCATGTTTCTTCATGCAACTTTAGATCTAGCCATGCCTGCATAACATCGGGAAAAAAAATTAAAACTAACTTAATCAAATTCATAGAAACACAGTTGCAGAAATACTCATCGAATCGGTCGGCGAGTCGCCAAATTGCTTTAGCGAGCTAGGTCAGGCTCGCCGACAGGATTGGCTTAAAAGTTGTGGCAAATTGGCAATGGGAAAGGCTTTTCGGTGAATCACCGACAATATTCAGCGGGCAAGGTTCCGCTTGCCGAAAGTTACAGTGCAAGTAGGGCTTAGGGATGCAGACAAAAGGCGATCAAGAAGACTTTCAGCGAGTCACCGAGTGCGCTCAGCGACCTCAGGATTCTCGCTAAAAGTTACAGAACCAATAATCAAATAAAACATTAAATTAAAGGCGATATGGGGACTTTTGGCAAACCGTCGAGTGGTTCAGCGAGATCGACCCAACTTGCAATACGACCTAACGTTCTTAATTTCAACCCAACTTCTCAAATTCAACCCTGCAACCCCCGTAAACTAAATCAAAGCATGCACTAGTTAAATTAAGCTTAGACCCATAACACCTATCACCCCGAGATACTCAGACTTCTCCCAATTTTGCCAAATTTAGCCATTTGACGATTTTTGCCCTTAAGAATGGTGTCACCCACTCTATCATTGTGCAATTTATGCCATTTAGCACAAATACGGGCTAATCAGACTTCACCCAACCAATCTAACCAACATGCAAGCACAACCCCACAAGATTTACTTCATTTTAAGCACTAGACTACAAGATTTCGACAATCAAAACATTACGGGCAAGATTAATAATTCAATTCAGTCATTTAAACACTCTAACCCTATTAGAGAGGCCTAGCACACATCACTAAGATAAGATCATTGCAAATGAATACAAATTCAAATAAACTAAACTCGGGGTTTGGAAAACCAACCTTAGTTGCCGATTAATAAGGACTGAAAAGCTAGGATGCACTGTAATCCAAATTCTGAGCACCAATCGATCAACTAAAATACTTATAAAGTGCAGAAATATCGAAAATACTAGATGGGTGCGAGTTTGGGAAGATGAAAAATGAGGGAAAATGAAAGAATTCAAAATTTAAACCTTTGGCACTTGAATAAACCATCAAGATTTCACCCATTCAGCGACGTTAGTCATGGTTGCCGACCACTTGGCGACACGCCGAGTGATCACTTACCTCACCGAGTTTTACAGGACCCTTAATTTATGAGGGGGTCCAAACAGCGGACAAGATCGAGATCGCCGACTTGATCGGTGATTCATCAATAATTCCCTGGGTTTGCTGAGTTTTATAGACTCCACCTTAAAATTTTCTTGAGTCAAACGGCGGATTAGGTCGGGTGCGCCGACCTATTCGGCGATGCGCCAACTGCAATTTAGCTCACCAAACTGTACTTTTCAAACATTTTCCACACTTTAACCTGTACAATCAACACACCATTATTCTAAAATAACAATTTAAAGCCATAAAACTTTGGATTACCTCCCAAGAAGCGCCTTAGTTAATATCGTGGCACGACGCAAGTCAACACTCATACTCCACTCTTGGGGTTAGCCATAGCATCACTTCGCAACCCCTTGTTTTGCGGCGGGTAGAGATGAGGAATCACATGACCCATAAGGTTCTTGAGCAACGGGATGGATCTAGAATGAGAACAAACCATCTGTTTCATCACTTCGATGTTATCCTTCATTTCTTCCAGCACTCTCTCATAATGCCTTGTGGAGAATGATTTAGAGCATTCCTTCAACACGTTTACCCTCATTGTCCTTAGGCCTTCTTGGCTCATGAAAAGAGATGTATTTGTCTTTCATGTTGCATTGGACTTCAATCTTCACTATCTTTTTGGCCAACTCATCCATCTGAGTTATCATTGCGGCCAACATATAGTCCTTTTCTACTTATTGGTTTGTTTCAGCCATGTGATCAAGCAGGTGGGCTGCTATCATGTAGGGCTGTTGTGTAATACCACCCGGAATGAGTTGGTCAGTCAATGCCTTGTTTTTGGGACCAAGACTTTTGTAAAAGCAATTTAGGAGGACTATATCGGGAATTTCATGATTTGGGCATTGAACTAGCAGTTCTTTAAATCTTGCCCATGCCTCATGAATCCGTTCACCTTCCAATTGTTCGAAGGTTAGAATGCGATCTCTGAACATCATTACTTCTAATGGAGGAAACTCCATTTGATAGTGAGTACTGCTCGACATACTCACCTCCTCTATTTCAAAGCTCAAACAAGCAAAACACAAAGCTAAAAATTAAGTGAGTAGAACTATAACTAACAAGAACAAAATCTGACTTAACTAAAAATTGTTAATTAGCACCACTCCCCAGCAGTGGCGCCATTTTGATTTGACGTATCTGGGCGTTTCTGTCACGTTTTGAGAGCACCCCCTAGTCGTAACACGGTGTACTCGACCCCGAAGGGGTGTTATACAAGCCTCATGGCATTCTTGAACATAAGAACATAGGAAAATAGAGAAGAATTTAAAACTTTCTTTACAATCGAAGACATTTCCATTAAAAGCAAGCGAAAGACTTTCTAGACTTTATATACTATGTCTCAAACCATCTAATACTTTAAATACAACATTGGGACTTAGCCCATACAAAAGCTTTAACATAAACTAAAAGACATAAAGGAACAAAGTGGGTATTGTACTCGAGACTATGAGGACTCACCAAGTTTTCATCTTCAAGCACCTTAGAAACCTATCCTTCAAGCATAGAACACCAATATCTCCAAATCCTACACTTTGGTAAAAAGGGAGAAGAAATATGGGTTAGAACATTAGATGTACTAAGTATGGAAGCCATGCAAAAATCATGCTTAAAATAGACATTTTCTTTGATAGTCATAACATATGCCATTTTGATAAAAACCTTCATGAACATAAACATAAGAGGCATAATATAAGTCACAACCAACATACAAGTCATATTTTCACATTAGAACACAATCCACATATGATCCTTTACCTTCACCTTAAGCCTTCACGTCAAGTAATCCTCAAGCTATACCTTGTGCAATGTATAGGTAGCATCCCATACCACCACCCACACTAAGGTACTACCTTAAGGTCACCTAAAGTGAACTTACCATTCATCCTTTCCACTTTTACACAATAAAGCACATAAGAGACGTAAACATTACATAAGTCACATCATCACTTTAAGACCAACATCTAAGACAACTCTAAGTCATTCTTGTGCAATGTGCAAATAGCATCCCATACTACTACTCACACTTAGTACTCCTTTGAAGTCACCATAGACAAGGCATATTCACACTCAACAAGTCATAACAAGGAAGTAACTCATAATACAATCCAAGTATAGCATGCATCTTCACATTATACATATAAGCATTTAAGTCACCCATTCTTCATTAGCTTTATTAAGAACACCTTCATTCATTAGACATTAAGCCAACATTCTTATTAACTTTATTATAAGAGCTCATTCATTTCATTTAACATTCTATAGGAACATACCATGACCTCTCTTAAAGCCTACTTGTGCAATGCATAGATGGTCTCCCATACTACAACCTACACTAAGTAGTGCATTCTTAAGAAGCCATAGTTCATTAACATTCTTTGTGGGGGTAAGCGTTAACTGACATAGACCATGAGAGCTTGACATGGAATCCCGGTGTCACCCTCACCGGATAAAGGATTCCTACTTGCCTAAGGTAGGACCATTGTTCTTTAGCTTAAGTGGATCCACTAGCTAGACCTATGTGGGCACATAGTTAAGGGATAGGGAGATTGCTACTAGATACCCCACCTCAACTCACGATTGAGCATCCATCTTAAGAAGTTACTACTAGATACCCTGCCTCAACTCACGGATGAGCATCCACCCCAATTCATATCCACTCGTTGCTTGGCATTATTCCCCACGGAGTACATACCATTCATTACATTAGTTCATTATGGGATAAGGGATTGCTACTAGATACCCCGCCTCAACTCCCGGATGAGCATCCATCCCAAACCCAACATTCACTAAAATAGGATATAGGGATTGTTACTAGATACTCCGCCTCAACTCACGGATGAGTATCCATCCTAGCCTAACATTCATTCATTGGAAAGCTCATAGATTCAAAGATGAGAATAGCCTTTCACCTAGGAATCCCATATTATGAGAAAGTCCTTTCACAACATGTCTTTTCAGTCATTAGAGTACAATTGAGAATAGCCTTTCAATAGACTCAACATTCATTAACATTATCATAGAACTTCATTCATTAGACATTCATGAGTGTGTGAGTATGTGAGAATAGCCTTTCACATATAGCCTCATAATTCATACAATTGCCTTCTAAACATGATCATAACTCATTCAGAAGGATCACACACATATAATTCTCATTATATTCATACATTAACCATTCATTCATTCATGAGTGTCAAATTGAGAAATAACCTTTCAAGAATAACACATTTACATTCAATACATGATCATCATTCTATCATTGAACTCACATGCATATCCTTCACATCACATTCACATATACCACATCATAATAATACTTCAATTACTCACACAATGCCTTCAAGGCCATGATCACATTCTACATAATAAGTAAACACCTCCACCTTTCAAGTGGATCAATATACAAAGTAAGTAAACACCTCCACCTTTCAAGTGGATCAATAGCTCAAGATTAATTCTAACTCAACATGAAATTAGGTCATGACTTGCCCTTTCAAGGCCATGGTCATAAGTCACCAACAAACCTTTAACTAATATAATTAGGCATGAATAGTGATTCAATTCAACAATCTAAATCAATTTAGGCATAATCCATCAACATTCATTCATGATCATCAAACCCATTTCAAAAGGTACAATTTAGGAATTGAGAGAATTCATGGGTTCATAGAGTATTTTCATCATAAATCATCAATCAAATTTCAACACAATCATAATTTTTCATTGGAGACCATTTGAAAACGTTTGATGAAAGAACCCATGAGATTGAGTGAAACCTTAGATTTTTCATACTTTGAAATCACCTTTGATTTGGCTCCTTGAATGAAAAGTTAGACAAGGATCAAGACGATCATACCTTTCTACTGATTCCCCATGAAAATTGAAGAAGAAACACTTTGAAATCTCCAAGCCTAGCTTGATCTTGACCTTGATCTCCAATGGAGTTTCTAAAGAGAAGACTTTTTGGAGGGGAAGGGTTTTGATTTGGGGAATTTGAATAATGAAATCTAAAGATAGGTTTTAACACCTTTAATACTCTTATAATATGTAAATAAACCCAAAATAACCGTCCAAACACTTAACTAGCGAAGGGAGGAATTTACCAAACCACCCTTGGCTTGGCCGTGTCTTTGATAGCACAGAGGTGCAATTCACGAGACCTAGACTCACGGACCGTACTGTTGGTCCGTGGTCTGGTTCAGAGAGGTGAATTTAGGGGCCATGACCTATGGAGGCAATCCACGGGGCGTGGATGGACCTACGGGGTGTGGACCCCTTCTGTAGGTCACCCCATTTTGGGCAGCCCCATGGGTTCCTTAGTGTCTTGTGATTTAGACTTAGGGCCCTCCTCAAGGACCCTTAAGGTGGTCCTTGGGGGGTCGTACCTTGACGTCTAACCCCTAAACAGCTCAACCATGGCTCGGGACAACCTTAAACCACTTCAAAACTCAAGAAACACTCATACCAAACTCAAACGCACACACGTTAGGCTCTAGTTTCACTAGTTCATTTTTAGGGTTGTTACAACTTCATCCAATACTAAGCGTCCACGGTCATTCAATAATCCAACCAAGGGTTGGGATCGTTCCCACATAGAGCGGTTTGCAATTGAGAATTAATAGAAAAGTAAAATGTGTTCAAGTTAATTATAGCTATAGACATGAACGAGTAAAAACATGATAAATTAAAAAGGTGACACGAATGTCAATTATCAAAGGAGGGTTTGTATTCAACTAATAAACCAAAAATAGAAAACATATATAGATGCAAATTAGGGAAACGGATGTGATATGGGATAAAATAAACAACCGGGTAAATGCTATTGATAGGAAATTGCCGAACATTTGTAACTAAGCTAGACTTTACTGGGGGTAAATTTTCTCTAGAACAACTTACCCTGAATTAACTCGGTTTCTCTCGAACACCGAGGTGCAGCAATTAAGCACAGTCTTTGCCTTAGCCCATTCACTCTCTCGAGCTAAATGTGTGGGAGAAGGTCTAGGATTCACTCTCTCGAGCTGAACCCACGACGACCCAATAACCACATACTATCGATTTAGTAGTTTTGGTTTTAAAACCTCTCTCTCGAGCAAGCCATAAACACGAAGATGAAATCGTATTTGCAACTACAATCCCATTAAGTTCAAAAACAACTACTAAACGAAATCACATTTAAACAACAAATAGACTATCAATGAATGAGCAATACCCAACAGTAAATTTAACCCATATTCACATAATCACACCCCCCAAGAATTGGGGCTTTAGCTAGACATGAAAAAGAGATAGAAATCAATACCAAAAAGTGTTTTCATGAAATGGGTACGATAAATAATGTCTTTAAACACGTCTAAGATGAAGATTCTTTGATGCTCACTTCCATTTTCTTGGAGATGAAAACCTTCAAAACCTTCAAAGCTCAAGAACAATGTCTCCCAAAAACTCTAAGAACTCAAACTGAAAATATTCTAAAAATCAGTAATAATTTGCTACAACTTGATTACTAAGCTACATATTTAAATGGGTATTTACAGTTTTTGAAAATTTATGCTGCAAAGGACCACTCCACGCAGTTAGTCTGGATCGCCGATGCAATCGGCGATCCGCCCTTTTGTCTGGTTCATCACCTTTTAGCTTTTGCCTTCAGCATCTTTGTGTTTTGAATCATTGGGCGATATGGTGTTGCTTCGCGGAACTGTTCGGTGACGCGCCGACTGCTCTCTTTCATCGCCAACTTGATCTTTTCCTTTAGGGCTCAGCACATTGGAACTTTGGGCAAGGTTAAGGCCATTCGGCGACTCGCCTAATGTATTAGGCTATCGTCAGGCCTTCATTTCTTCGTTCTTTCAGCTGCCTTGTTCCTTTTTTGCTTGATAGAGTCCATGCTTTGTCTCTCAACTCAAATACCTGAAACTTATGGATTTACATTAGTTATTAAGACAAAATATGCATTTGAGGACACTAAATCGATAAAATAAAGCCCTAAATTAGTCCAAATTGTGGACTCATCAATCGTCTAGCCAGGTTAGAAATAAATCTCCGAATGAATGCCAAATTTCCTAGTAGACTGAGGAGTCCTCTCAAGTTGTTTCGCTGAGACATTTTTTGAATGTCATCAATCTTTGCGGGATCAAATTCAATTTAATGGTTACACACATTGAAGCCAAGAAACTTTCCTGAGGTAACCCCAAATGCACAGTGGATTCATTTTTAAGTCATATTTTCTTAATCTCTCAAAAACAATATGAAGGTGTTCAAGATGGTATTCCTTTTGCTTCATCTTTACCACTAAGTAATCGACATAAAATTCCACCATTTTATAATGCATGTCATCAAAAAAAAATTGCATTGCACGTTGGTAGGTGACACATGCAATCTTTAGACCAAACAACATCAGTTTGTAACAATAAATTCCTTTTGGAGTTTGGAAGGCATTGCATTCTTCATCTTTTGGAGAAATTATGATTTGATAATATTCAAAAGACTCATCCATAAATGACACAGCTTCATGACTTGTTCAAATCTCAAAAATCAACACAATATGTGTTTGACTATTCTTCTTCTTAACATGTACAATATTTGAGATCCATGATGGGTACTTCACTTCTCGGGTAAATCCAACTTTGTTGAGCTTATTGACTTCCGCTTCAATTTGTGTTACCAACTTTGGGTGAAACGCTCGTTGTGACGATTTATAGGACGTATTCCATTTTCTATCCCCAAATGATGAATAACTATCCTGGGACTAAGGCCCGATATTTCTTTACGGTTAATTGTACACCATCCTCCAGTTGAGGGGGAGCCTCTTGGACATCATCATCCGTATCGTCAATGTGTGGATCTTTTTCCATTGTTATGTGATAGGATGTTTGTATCAAGTTTGAATCTTCCCCTGGAAGACTGTGATGGCTTCTCCTTGCTCCTTTTTTTCTTTCTCCATGAAACTAGTTCGTGACAACAATGGTGCTTCTTTTTGCCTTCAATGAACCATATGTGGTAATTGACAATATAGTCTTCCTCTTCATATGTGATGGGAAAACACTATGATCTCTTTGTTGTTGGTTACATCACAAAAATCTTGATTTTCATACTCCAACAGTCTCTTTCCTAATAATGCCTTCCTTTTGATTTCCAAGCGATGAAATATGGAGGTTTTTGAGGTGGTAGAATCTCCGTCCACTTATTTAGAGGATTCCCTTTCATCCTTGCAGGTCAATCTTTCAAATGTAGAGACATAGGGTGTCCAATCTTTTATGCGTTCAAACATCGAAGTTTGTCGTGGTGTTTTACCTTCCTTATATTCCTTTGTTTTTTCTACGGTGGTGTGGTCGGATGAAGTTATTTCCTTTTTCTCTTTAGATGAAATCCGAAGAGACTTCGGCAAGATGAATTCTAACCCAAACCTATGAGTGGCGACATAATATCCTTGCTTTCTCAACCACATTTAACCTTTGTAAGCCCATGTATCTTTTCACCAGTCAATTCATCCTTGAGTTATCCTAACTTCTCTAGATTTAAGAAGTCGTAATCTGATTTTTCAAATATTTTGAAGACCTTTTGATCAAATTTTCCTTTTATCTTACCAACTTGGGTATTTCCTTTAGAGGGCTCAAAAGTGATAGACGAGACTTGTGCAACTGGGACAATCATTTTCTCCTTCAAATCTTGTAATGTTGTGTGACTCATTTTTTTCCTCGGTTGGTGAACTTGTTAGGTACATTCCTCTAGCAGTGGTTGCCCCTTTTTTTCGATGCTCACATGGAATGCAACAAAAATTTTGTTGCTCATTATCAATATTCGTATGCATGTTTCCTTAGATGGTGAAAGTGATTTAACGTTTCAAGCACACCTCTTCCAATTCTAGGTGTGAACGATTGTTAATATGTATAAAACCCAACAAATGAGTTGGGGTAGAATCCCACAGGGAGCGTTACGTGTTCAAATTTGATTAGGAAGAAAAAGACATGAATCAAATTAAAGGGTTGACACGAATGTAAGATGGGTTTTTGTTTGTAATTATCAACTACAAAGCAGTCACAAACACTTTGAAATAAAAATAAGGAGAGGGATTCTCGGGATGTGATCGATTATAGGCAAATGTAGATGTATGGGTGATTGAAACTACTAGTAAACGACTAAAAATCATTTGAGTAGGCTAGACTATAAGGGAGATAGCTTTCTCTCGAACAACTACCCCAAATCAGGTGATTTCTTTCGAACATCAACAAGCATAACAATGAAAAACAGTCCACACCTTAATTCATCCACTATTTTGAGCTAGATGGGTAGGATTGGGTTTAGGATTTACTCTCTCGAGCTAAACCCAGCTCAACCTATTACCCACAAATCATTAATCAATAATTTTAGTTATAAAACCTCTCTCTCTCAAGCAAGCCAAGACCACAAAATTAGAACTGCATTTGCAACTACAATTCATAAATTAAACCACAATTAATGATTAAACTCACTTCAAAATAGCATTTCAACTAGTAATTAACAATACCCATAAACTAATTCAACCCATAATCATATGATCACACCCCAATAATTGGGGTTTTAGCCAAACATCATAAAAGAGTAAAAACGATTACCGAATCGATTAGCCATCAACTGGGTAAGAGTGATTTAGTCTTTACAATGCTACAATTTGTAGAATATTCGAAACCCACTTCCCAAATTTCCAAATTGAACCTTTAAAATTCTTCAAAGCTATAAAAAACTACAAAGAAAAGTGTTCTAAACTAAATTAGAAATTTCTACTCTATCCAACCTCCTAAATAAAATGTTCAAAATCTAATTTATAGTCGCAAAAAATAAGCCACAAATGGCCAGTTGGTGAAGTAAGTCAGGCTCGCCGAACCACTCTGCGAGCCGCTCTTTGACCTCTTCCATCACCTTTTCGCGTTGGCACTAAGCATTCTCAAGTTCTGCAACTTTGGGCGATCTATCTTTGCATCGCGGAATTACTCGGTGATTCGCCGACTTCTTCTTTTTGTCGCCGACTTGGTTTCTTCCCTCAGGGTCGGCACACTAGAACTTTAGGCGGTCAAACTTGCCACTCGGCGATTCTTCAAGTGCTCTTGGCGATCTCCAGGCTTGCCATTCTTCATTTCTTCAGTTTATTTTGTTTCTTTTTGCTTGTTAGTGTCCTTGCTTTGTTCCTCAATCCATATACCTAAAAATCAAGGATTTAACATCAGTTTATGGCACAAATTATGAATTTGAAGACACTAAATTTGTATAAACAAAGCCCCAAATGAGTTCATATCTCGGACTCATTAACATCCCAACTTAAACTTTTGCTTATCCTTAAGTAAAACTCAAGATTAGCAGTTAAAAAAGGATGTCTCAAATAGTGCTTCATAAGACTCAACATGAATGCACACAACAAGACTCAGTTTACTCATGCAAGGATCAATTGTGCACTCAAAGATTCAAACGGTGACTCAACATTATCAAAGGTGCTCAAGTTCACAATACTTGCTTCAAATGCAAGTTCAAGCTCAACAAAGGTACTCAAATGCCCTCACAACAAAAATGATTCCCTATTCACACAAAAGTTCTTCAATAATTTATAGTTTCGTAATCACATATGATTCTCACACTCACAAATATGAACACATGCATGACTTCACCCATAAGTTTTGCCCTTATTTTCCAATCAACATTTGTTTTAGCATACTCAAGATCACAAAGGTCTTTTCAAGGCTTGTAGCGGAGCTGGGTGTAGAGGTATGGTCATTCAGGCTCAGTGGCTGCTACCCTCATGAAATGTTGTCTGAACATCACTTTTTTCCTTTTCTTCAACATCTTGATCATGCCCATAATTCACCCCATTATTCAACTTCAAATGGACTACTGGATACACCATTTCTTTTGCAACTTCCACTACTTTATTTCACAACTTTTTCATTATTTTTATTTTGCTTTCTTATCTTCTCTTTTTTTTAACATGGAGGGGTTCCATCTTTTTCAAAACCATTGCTCAAAGGGGGAATTTTTCACACTTCTTGATTTACTTTCTCTTTTCACCACACCCCCAACTTAAGCTTTTGACCTAAGTTGGTTATTCAAACAAACCACACTTTATGAGAGTTATGGGTGAATGTATAAAGATGGGTCACAATTGTTCAAGTTTCTTCCAAGAAAGGGATAAGGCTCAAAATGGTTCAAGAAAGGTTCACACATCTCATAATGTTGTCCACAAAAAAGGTATATTGTCAAATTATTTCACTTTGTTGCCTAAGATCATTTCCAGTGCTTGCATCACTTAGTCAACCGGTCCAATGGGGAAAATTCTAGGTGTCATCACACATAATGTTCAAGGTAAGTTCATCACACAAGGCGTTGGTGTCAATATCAAACAAGACTCCACACTTTCTAACTACTGTGTAATGTTCATCATAAGAGACGCATTTGATAACTGGCTAGTCACAACAAGATGCAAGAAGTCCACACATTGTCTATGCAACTTAATTTGGCCTCATCGTAGCCGAACATTCATTTCGTTCAACTCAGAGCACTATTCAATTCATCGGTATTGATCATAACTGATACTCAAATTCGCACAAGAACAACCACAATCACAAACAATAGAGGTGGCACAAATTTTAAAAGAAGGTTTAAACCATTTCCATTCGAAACAAGGATCCACAAGCTCAAACATCCACAAGATTAAGATCCAGACACAATAAAAACACAAATATAGATCACAAAACCCAATATATACAAATAAAATGTAATCATAAGAGGTAGGTATGGTAATACCTCACCCAACCACAAAAGAAAAAAAGTTGTCCTCAAATGCAACTAAAACACCAAAAATCAATAAAACAACAAAGAGGGAGGTAAAGATGTCATCCTGCCAGGCTAAGCTTAGGGTGAAGTCTGCATCGCAGTCACTCTGTCTGTCGGGGCATCATTGCCTGGGGTCACACTCTGGTCTTGGGCATCAGTGTCAGGGGTAACATCAACACCGTCTCCACTGGAGCCTGCCATAGAAGTGTCCCTCAACGAAGTCTGAATGGCTGAATGTATGATTTAATATTTCAGGCACACCTCATCTAATTCTAGGTGTCAACGATGGTAAATCTGTATAAAACCCAACAAATGAGTTGGGGTCGAATAACACAAGGAGCGGAACATGTTTTACATTCAAATAGGAAGTGCAAACGTGGTCTAATAAGCCATAGGAATAGAAATGATTGAAAAAGACATTAATCAAATTAAAGGAGTGACATGAATGTCAGATGGGAGTTTTAGTTTTAATTAACAACTACAAACAGTCACAAAAACTTCTAAATAACAATAGGGAGAAGGATCTCGGGATGTGATTGATTAAAGGCAATTGAAACTACTAGTAAACAACTAAAAATGAATGAGTAGGCTAGACTATAAGGGAGATAGCTTTCTCTTGAACAACTACCTCGAATCAGGTGATTTCTTTCGAACATCAACAAGCATGACAATGAAGAATAGCCGACACCTTAATTCATCCACTCTTTTGAGCTAGATGGGTAGGATTGGGTTTCTTATTCACTTTCTTGAGGTAAACCCAGCTCAACCCAATATCCACAAATCATTAACCAAGAATCTTAGTTCTAAAATCTCTCTCTCAAGTAAGCCAAGAACAGAAAGATATAATTGCATTTGCAACTACAATTCATAAATTAAACCACAATTAATGATTAAACTCACTTCAAAATAACGTTTAAACTAGTAATTAACAATACCCATAAACTAATTCAACCCATAATCACATGATCACACCCGAAGAATTGGGATTTTATCCAAACATCATAAAAAGTAAAAATGATTACCGAATCGATTAGCCATCAACTGGGTAAAAGAGATTTAGTCTTTACAATGCTTAATTTGCAGAATATTTGAAATCCACTTCCAAAATCTCCAAATTGAATTTCTAAAATTCTCCAAAAGCTCTGGAATACTCAAGAGAAAAACTCTTCTAAACTAATTCAGTCTTGCCCAACTTTTCCAATATGAAAATCTCTTAAATAAAATGTTTAAAATCTAATTTATAGTCGCCTAAAATGAGCCACAAAAGGCCGTTTGGCAAAGTAATTCAAGGTCGCCAAACCACTCATCGAGCTGCCCTTTGACCTATTTCATCGCCTTTTTGCCTTGGCATTCAGCATCCTCGAGTTCTGTAACTTTGGGAGATCTATCTTTGCTTCGCAGAACTGCTCGGTGATTCACCGACTGCTCTTTTTCTTCGCCAACTTGGTTTCTACCTTCAGGGTTTGACACACTGGAACTTTAGGCAGTCAGATTAGCCACTCAGTGACACGCGAAGTGCTCTTGGCGATCCTCAGGCTCGCCCTTCTTCATTCCTTCAACTTGTTTTGTTCCTTTTTGCTTGTTAGTGTCCTTGCTTTGTTCCTCAATCCATATACCTGAAAATCAAGGCTTTAGCATCAGTTTATGGCACAAATTAAGCATTTGAGGACACTAAATCTATATAAACAAAGCCCTAAATGAGTCCAAATCTTGGACTCATCAACACCCCTAACTTAAACTTTTGTTTGTCCTTAAGTAAAACTCAAGATCAACAGTTCAAAAAGGATGTCTCAAATAGTGCTACATAACACTCAACATGAATGCACACAACAAGACTCAACTTACTCATGCAATAACCAATTGTGCACTCAAAGATTCAAATTGTGACTCACCATTATCAAAGATGCCCAAGTTCACAATACTGCTTCAAATGCAAGTTCAAGCTTAACAAAGGTACTCAAATAACCTTACAACAAAGATGATTCCCTATTCACACTAAGTTCTCCAACAAGTTCTTCAAAATTTTACAGTTTCAGAATCACATACGACTCTCACACTCACAAAGATGAACACATGCATGACTTCACCCATAGGTTTGCCATTATTTTCCAATCAACATTTGTGTCATCTCACTCAAGATCACAAAGGTCTTTTCAAGGCTTGTAATGGGGCTGAGTGTAAAGGTATGGTCATTTAGGCTTAGTGGTTGCTTCTCTCATGAAATAGGGTCTGAACATCACTTTCTTCGTTTTCTTCAACATTTTGATAATCCTCATAATTCACCCCATTATTCACTTTCAAATGGACTACTTGATACCCCATTCCTTTTGCAACTTCAATTACTCTATTTCACAACTTTTTCATTATTTTTCTTTTCTTTTCTTCTTTTATTTTTCTTTTTTTTATATGGAGGGGTTCCATCTTTTTCAAAACCATTGTTCTAAGGGGAATTTTTCACATTTCTTGATTTGCTTTCTCTTTTCACTACACCCCAAACTTAGACTTTTCGCCTAAGTTGACTATTCAAACCAACCACACTTCATGAGAGTTATGGATGAATGGATAAAGAGGGATCACAATTGTAAGTTTCTTCCAAGAAAATGATAAGGCTCAAGAGGGTTCAAGCAAGGTTCACACATCTCACAAGGTTGGCCACAAAAGAGGTATAATCACAATTTGTTTCACTCTCCAAAATTGTTGCCAAAGATCATTTGAAGAGCTTACATCAATTAGTCAACCAGACCAACGGGGAAAATTTTAGGTGTCATCACACACAATGTTCAAGGTAAGCTCATCACACAAGGCATTGGCACCAATATCAAACGAGACTCCAAACTTTCTAGCTAGTGTGCAATGTTCATCACAAGAGACCCATTCGATAACTGGCTAATCACAACGAGATGCAAAAAGTCAACACATTGTCTAAGCAACTTAATTTGGCCTCATCCTAGCAACACATTCACTTCGATTACGATTACTATTCAAGTCATAGGTATTGATCATAACTGATACTCAAATTTTCACAAGAACAACCATAATCACACAATAGAGGTGACACAAATTTTCAAAATAGGTCCAAAACCATTTTCATTCAAAACAAAGAGCCGCAAGCTCAAACATCCACAAGATCAGATCAAAACACAATCAAAACACAAAAATAGATCACAAAACCCAATATATATAAATAAAATATAATCACAAGAGGTAGGTATGGAAATACCTCACCCCTCCCACAAAAGAAAAACAGTTTTCCTCAAATGCAACTAAAACAACAAAAATTAATAAAAACAATAGAGAGGGAGGTAGATATCATTCTGCCAAGCTAAGCCTGGGATGAAGTCTACATTGCAGTCACTCTATCTGTCAGGGCATCAATGCACGGGGTCACACTCTGGTCTTGGGCATCAGTGCCCGGGGTAACATCAACGCTGGCTCCACTAGAGCCTGCCTTAGAAGTCTCCCTCAACAAAGTCTGAATGGCTGAATGTACCTTAGCCTCCTCAACTTTGGTCAGACCCTCATAGGTGGTCTCCTCCTGAACATCGAGCTACTCTTCATCAATCTCATTCTTGGACTCTACAGCCACATCATCATCTCTAACCTCATCTCCGGTGATAACTGGAGGAACATCATAATAGGCCAGAATATTTGTGTCGAGGTCATTAGGAATCTCCATAGTCCTAAAAATCATCGACATGTCAGTGTACTTCAGCTGGTCCATGTCTTTTCTCAACTCTGCAATTACAGCCTTTAAGATCGTTACCTCATGAGTGTCTCCTTGATCTCTCTCACACACCTCTATCCTTTCCATGGGGGCATTAATAGATTCTCTAATAGGTGTCAAAATAGGGGTGAGAGCTCTCTCAACCAGCCTAAGAACTACAACCTCTAGCCTGGAGACACGTACATCAGCAGAATGGGCTTGGTACCGCATCCTTAGCAGCATAGCCTGGGTAAGTAGAGGTCAGGATGCAGTACTAGCAGCAGACCTAGGACGTAGGGCAGTAGTAGAAGAACTCGGAGTAATAGAAGGGGTAGAGCTAAAAATACCTGAAGGCCCAGTGGCCGGAGTAGGCAATACTGCCTTTGCTGGTAGTGTCTCAATATCAACAGTTGGTGATGTATCCATCGGGGCTACCCTCGTCTTCTTAGCCTCATCCTTCAAATACTCGGCCTTAATTCACCGAATGTCGGTAGAGGATGTGGGAATCATTTCCACGTACTTCTTCACATCACGTGGAACCCGAGCTCCTGTGCACAACACAGTGATCAATACCCAAAAAAGGACATATATCTACTACTGCCGAGATCTCATGTCTGATAATCGCACCTAGATTAATGTGCTTCCTTGCAATGATGGATCCAAGACAGGCTGCCTTTGTGTGGCAGAGGATAGACTCATTCTGGGATGGCACAATTGTGCTACTGATGAAGCCGAACCAATAACTCACTACCACATTGAGGTCTTTCTTCTCAATTTGCACTCCGGCCACGATCCACCTAGAAGTACCGTCAGATCAAATAGGGGCCAACCATCATTTCATATCATCCAAGGATGTTCTCTTGATCATGTTCTGATATTCATCTGTAATGTTGGCAGTGCATTCCAAAATAACATTTATATCATCACTATCGTACTTTACGTTCCTTCCCCTAACAACTACATGGTCTACTGGCTTAAGGGTAGCAGCCTTCCTCTTTCCTTGTGGCACCAAAGCTCCATAGGCATTGTAAAACTCCCAGACACAATTCAGAATTTAAGGGCCCTGAGGTTTAGTAAAGATCTAGAATTTGTGGGAATTCAGCGTGCTCCAAATCTCCAGATATTTGTCCACTGCATCATCTGTGGCCAATCTCTTCTCCTCGATGATAGTCCCTAGTCCCTCGACCATCAGTCTATTGAGAGACCGGGGAGGAGGACCCTGTGTAGGTGGTGTTGGGACCACAGCCTGATTTGGAACTAGAGAAGGAGGAGTGGTCTGAGGCATCCGGATCCTAGATAGATCATGAATCCTCTTGGAGAGCATTTCAATTCTCTAGGACAATAGCAGTTGATCGTGCTCAGGCTCAAAGATGGCAGCCTAAGGATCCTAGTGTTTCCCTTCACTTTCAGAAGTGGTGAGGTAAGTCGCGTAGACTCCCTCACTGTCGGAGCTGACCTCCGGTGAATCAACTGAAGGCGCCTTGCCCTTTCCTTTACCCTTCCCACCCGTGGTAGGAAGTTTCGTTTCCTTTGCTTAGGATGTCGTTGCATCCTCATTAATGAAGAATATTTTTGCCCATGGGGCGACATGTATCATTCTGGTACTTTGGGTCTAGCCATATCTGCAAAACACATAAAAAAGAGTTAGAAATAATTCAAGAAAATTTGCAGAATTCAAGATACAGAAAGACTCGCTGAGTCGCCGAGTCACTTTGGCGAGCCATATCGGGCTCGCCGAAAGGACAAGTGTAAAAAATTTCTAGAAATAAGGCAGGTCGATGATGTTTACAGCCCTTCGGTGAATCGCCGACCTCATTCGGCGAGCTCAAACTAGCTCGTCGAATATTACAGTGTATTTTAGGGGTTAGGGGCGCAAAAGGGCAATCAAAGGAACTTTTCGGTGAGTTACCGAGTGAATTTAGCGAGCTCAGAATTCTCACCGAAAGTTCCATACTCAAATTAGCCAAATCATGCAATTAAGGGAAACCAAAGGGGGACATCGGTGAACCGCCGAAACGTTCGGCAAGCTCGACCCAGCTCGCCAAACTGCCCAATGTGCCAAATTTCAACTCCGTTTCCCAAAATAAAGCCTGCTGCCCCAGAAATTAAAATAAAATTAAAACAACACTCAATTCACACTAGACCCATAAGACCCATGCCTCCAGGGTACTCAGACTTCCCCCAATTTGGCCAAAATTGGTCGTTTGATGACTTTTGCCCTTAAGAATTATGTCAACCGCTCCATCATTGGGAAAATTACATCATTTGGCTGACTTTGGGGTTACTCAGACTTCACCCAACTAGACCTAACATAAAATAACCTCAACCCAACAATTTAGAATCAATTTTAATGCATTAAACACGTGGATTCATCATTTTAAGCAATTAGGCACAAGTTTGAAACATGAAATAGGCAAACCAACACATAAAATATGATTTCAACCATTATCTAATAAACAACAACAAATAATTATTAAAGGCATTCGAGTTCAACCACTAATCGAAAGTTCAGGGTTCGGAAAACCAATCTGGGTGCCGAATAGAAAATTTGATAAGCTAGGTGGCAAAGTAATCCAAATCTGAGCACGAGATTAAACACAAAATTGAAGAAAAATGGGAAAGTAATGAAGATCTAAAGTGTGGCTGAGAGTGTACAGGGTTCGAAATGATAGAATATGAAAGATTTTGAAAATTTAAATTGTTTGCCCTTTTAAAACCTTTCAGTTCGTAGCCCTTTCAGCGGTATTAGTCGACCACGCCGAACCACTTGGCGATTCGCCGAGTGGTGACTTACCTACGCGAGTTTTACAGGACCTCTAGTCAATTTGGGGATCCAAATGACAGACAAAATCAGGCTTGCCGATCTGTTCGGTGAGTCACCGATTCAACCATTGGCCCACCGAGTTTTATAGACTTCCACTTCATGTTTTTGTGAGTCTAACGGCGGTCCAAGTCAGGCTCGCCGACCTCTTCGGTGAGTCACCAACTGGACTCTTGGCTCGCCAAATCACCTATTTTCAAACACCCTTCACTTTTTAACCTGCACAATCAACACTCATTATTCAAAATCAAACTTAAAGCATTAAAAACTTGGGTAGCCTCCCAAAAAGCACCTTAATTAACGTCGTAGCACAATACAAGTACCCATTAAAGTTTCATTCTTAGATTTTGCCATAGTATCACTAGGCAACCCCCTTGCTGTCTTAGGTTTAGATGAGATGAAATTTGACCCATTTGGGTCTCCAGCTGCTTAATTAAGACTGAGTGAGAGGTCATCGTCTGGTTGAGAGTCGATACATTCTCCTTCATTTCCTTCAACACTTTATCGGACCATTCAACCTTCTTGAGAATACGTGAGAGCTTGTCTTCCGTACGGTCACCCTCATAATCTTTAGGCTTTTGACGCTCATGGGGAGGAAAATACCTATTATTCTCCCCCTCCCTTTCCTTCCAAGTGGCGTTACGATCACGCCAATCCCTATCACGGTATCTCCAGCCCTCATCTCTATTCCAACCTTGATTTCCACCCAGTCTTGGGTAGTTAGCATGAAAACCTCCTCCTTGATTCACTTCCTTATTGTACAGTGCTTCAAATTGGGTTGTTCACTCCACCAACACCCACATCATTAACACTCTTCGTACCAACACCCATGACATTTTTAGCCAAGACATCCAGCTGGATCATCATTTTTTCCATGTTTTGGTCTCTCTATTAATCCTTCTCGATCTGAATTTTTATCATTCTAAAGTTGAGAGAAAAGACTTGGTCCTCACGAGTGTACCATCCCCTGTTGATCTTGGTCATGCAATCAAGGAGTTGGGAAGCTACTTCATAGGGTTGTTTGATTATACCACCGGGAACAAGTTGATCAGCAACTCCTTTGTTCACCGAGTCAAGACTCCTATAGAAGTATTGCAGCAACAAGTTGTTGGGAAATCCATGAGTTGGGCATTGCAGCACCAACTTCTTAAACCACAGCCATATCTCATGGATTGGCTCACCCTCCAAGTGCTTCAAACTGTGGATATTATCTCTATAAGTTCCTAGAGTCCAAAAATAACACAAACAATGATAAATAACCCAACACAAAATAATAAGAAAAATAAAATAAAATAGTACTAGGTAAAGTAGAAAAATATCAAGATTTTTTTAGTAATTAATTAAGATAATAAGGACGGCGAAAAAAATGAAATGAAATCGACTATTATTCACAATCATCAAATTTGGCAAAGCCACGACTTGCAAAGAAGCACAAAAAATGACAAAAATAGGAGTGACAATAGAGGTTTACAGTGGTGTTGGGTTGGCTGGAGTTGTAGTTATTAATTGTTCCTTGAGCTCCATCGAGACTGCTCCAAAGTTGGTGGTTTGGAGCTCGGCATTGCTTCTCGCCGGAGTTTAGAGCTTGGAGCTCACTAATTCACTATTGTTGTTGGTTTGTTGTGATTGATGGGGTTCTGGTTGTTTCCAGTCTCGCTAGAGCAGCGAAAAAGAGTTGAGAAAGAGGGTTTTTGTGGTGGTTTACTTTGCAACGGGGGTCGCTAGTTGCTGGTAGTGATTGTTTCAGCTTGAAATGGTTGAGATATGGGTCCTTGGTGATTTTGTGGTGGCCGTTTTCAGCTTATTTTTGTTGTTTTAGTGGGTCTTGCCGGAGTTTTGGATTTCGTGACTGTTGGAGTTGTTTGGTCTACTGTTGTCTGTTGTTGCTAGAGCTAAGGCTCACGGTGGTTTTGAGTATGATTTTGGGTCTGGGTTTTGGTAGAGATCTGGTGCAGATTTGGTTCAAGATGGTGGTGTGGTTGACTGGTAGTTTGGAGGGAAATTTCGGTTGTTTTCGGTAGTTTCCTCGCAAGAAAAAAGAGAAAAATTATGGTGGTTTTGGTGGTGGATTCGCCGGAATCTGGTGGAACTCCGGTGAACTTGTCTCCATAAAATTATGAATACTAAAGAATTACTTAAGACTTTAAAAAATCTGAAAATTACACCTAAAATGTTATCCACCACCATTTCTGTTTCTTGACCTAATAATTACTTAAATAGGAAATTGTACTACAATGGGCACAAATCATGGGCTCGAGATTGTGGCCCAAAATCGTTGGTCAATCTGTGTAGGCAAATCCTATTCGTATTTGAATGAATTTCTAGATTTTGCAAAATATCAAAATAAATACTAACAAATGTAACGAATAAAAATTAATATTAAAAAATGTAATGAACGTAACCAATGGCATGTAAAAAAATCCAATTTAATAGAAATAATTATTTAATCAAAATAAACAAATATTTGAACGTAATCAACCGGCTGTGACAAAAAATAATTTAATTAAAATTAACTGATATAAAATCCTAAAATTTTGACAAATAACGACAGATATCAATAAACTTATTTAAAATTATAAAAAATGTATTTTAAACTATTAAACAAATAAAACTTAAAAGTTACGAATTTTTAAAATGTTAGACCAAAATTGGGTGTCAACAACTGTCCCTTTCGTTGGATATGATTGATGAAAGAAATCATGGACAAAGAAAATTGACAAACCCGATTGTGGTCGAACACATGACCTACATATAAAAGTGTGGCTGGAATGTGGTTGAAGTCGATCCTCAACTTGCTTCCAAAAGGTTGCACATTGTGATGCATCCTTGTTGGCGTAGTCCACACCTGTAGCTCAATTTAGAATGCATCCTCTTGGATGTTCTCGAAGAGACAAAGATAAAATTCTTTATTAGAGACAAAATTAAAGAAAAAGGTAGCATCCCTTACGATATGATGAATGACGATGATTCAACGGTAGGATATAAATGCATGTCCATCGATAGGACGAATGAAGATGATCCATCGATAGGATATAAATGCATGTTCATCGGTAGGATGAATGAAAATGATCCATCGGTAGGATATGAATGTATGTCCATCGATAGGACGAATGAAAATGATTCATCGATAGGATATGAATGTATGTCTATCGGTAGGACGAATGAAAATAATCTATCGGTAGGATCTGAATGTATGTCCATCGGTAGGACGAAAAAAGATGATCCATCGGTAGGATCTTTGGGAAAAATAATTCATGTCCATCAATAGGACATATATGTGAACACTACCACTTCCGGTAATGTAATATGAATATCCTTCAATGCAAGTCTCCTCTGACTTCGACATGGAATAAATAGGGTGCACATCATTCACCTCCGAATAGATGCGACTTAAATGCAAATATCTTTTTGCTCAACTCTCCTCTGACTTGAACGCGGAATAGATAGGGTGAACATCCTTCACCTCCGAATAGATGTTGGCTTAAATGCAAACATCTTTCAATGGAAGTCTCTTTCGACTTTAACGCGGAATAGATAGGGTGCACATCCTTCACCTCCAAATAGATGCGACTTAAATGTAAATATCTTTCGATGCAATTGTCCTCCGACTTGAACGCGGAATAGATAGGGTGCACATCCTTCACCTCCAAATAGATGCGACTTAAATGTAAATATCTTTCGATGCAATTGTCCTCCGACTTGAACGCGGAATAGATAGGGTGCACATCCTTCACCTCCAAATAGATTCGACTTAAATGCAAATATTTTTCAACGTAAGTCTCCTCCGACTTGAACACGGAATAGATAGGGTGCACATCATTCACCTCTTAATGGATGCGGCTTGAATGCAATGGCCTTTTCGGTGAATGAAAATGCGATGACCCTCTCGGGAAATGAAAAATGCAATGGCCTTTTCGGCGAATGAAAATGCAATGGCCCACTTGGCAAAAGAAAAATCCAAAGACCCTCTCAGGAAATGAAAATGCAATGGCCCACTTGGCAAATGAAAAATCCAAAGACCCTCTCAGGAAATGAAAAATGCAATGGCCCTCTTGGCCAATAAAACTACAATGGAAAATGCAAATGATGGATGACCCAAATATTTTCCACTGTAACGAGGTGGATGGCTCGGTGATTGGACAACTGTAATGAGGTGGATGGCTCGGTGATTGTCCCACTGTAACGAGGTGGATGGCTCAGTGATTGTCCAACTCTAACAAGGTGGATGGCTCAATAATTGTCTGTTGTAACGAGGTGGATGTTTCGATGATTGTCCACTGCAACGAGGTGGATGGCTCGATGATTGTCCAACTGTAACGAGGTGGATGGCTCTATTATTGTCCACTGAAATGAGGTGGATGATTCAATGATTGTCCAACTGTAACGAGGTGGATGGCTCGATGAGTGTCCAACTGTAACGAGGTGGATGGTTCGATGATTGTCCAACTGTAACGAGGTAGATGGCTCCCTGATTGTCCAACTGTAACGAGGTGAATGGCTCGATGATTGTCCACTGTAACGAGGTGGATGACTCGATGATTTTCCAACTGTAATGAGGAGGATGGCTCGATGATTGTACACTGTAACGAGGTGGATGGCTCGTGATTGTCTTGAAAGTGTCATCGCCTCAATGTTTTTACTTGTTCCTGTACTTGACAATGAACAATTAGTAGACACAATGTCTCCTTAGCTAGAGACTTCGTCAAGAAACCTGGAAAAAAGATTCTTTAAAAAGAATGTGTACAAAATGGCTGATTAGTTTGACACATGTGAGAAACCAATATTTTACTCTTCATCATTTTGTGTTTATTATGACTCATGTCTTATTGGAGATATGTACAAGGAGTTGCTGGCTCGCCATGACAATGCTGGAGAGTTGCAAGTTGACTTTGAACTTCAAGCGATGATGGATCATTTAAAGTTGAGAATCAAGCTTTTAACTAGACTTGTTGGAATTTTTGAGGTCTTCCTCAAATATTCTGTCCCAGTTAGAACTTTTGCTAAATCTCAAAATGTCCCAATTTTTATTACAAAGAGAAAAGAAAATCACACTAGATATATGACCGAACCGTTGTGACGCCTACATATCCTACTGAGTCATAAATCAGGTCAAATGTAGTTTCAATCCTGTAGATGATGAATACTGCAAAGAATTTGAGATAAGATCATTAATAGAAAAATGTAAAATATGAACATGATGAAATAGGAAAATGATATTCCTTGCGATATTCAAATCCTAAAGACAAAAGATATGTCACATTTTTTTAGGACGAACGACCCAATGAAGTAAAATAGGTGTCTCACAATAATAGGATAAATATAATATTACAATTTACAAAGAATAAATGAATTTTGCAAGAAAAAAATGTAAATTATTATTATTTTAAAGGAAAGAATCTAAAAATTATTTTGAAAGATATTGAAGGTGGGTGCTTGCCCATTTTTTTTCTTTTTTTTGTTTTGAAAAATTAAGAATATGAATAGACTATCAAATCTTGACTACAGTTGGTACCCACATTTAGGATTGGTTGGTTGTTGCCGGTGCTAAGGCTCGCGGTGGTTTGAGTGTGATTTTGGGTCTAGGTTTTGGTGGAAAACTGGTGTAGATTTGGTTCAAGATAGTGGTGTGGTTGACTAGTAGTTTGGAGGGAGATTTGGGTTATTTTCGGTAGTTGTCTCGCAAGAAAAAGGGAAAAATAATGGGGGTTTTGGTGGTGGATTCGGAAGAATCCGGTGGAACTTTGGTGAACTTGTCGCCGGAAAATTATGAACACCAAAGAATTACTTAAGACTTTAAAAAATCTAAAAATTACCCCTAAGATCTTATCCACCACCTCTTTTATTTCTTGACCTAATAATTACTTAGATAGGGAATTGTCATACAATGGGCTCAAATCGTGGGCTCGAGATTGTGGCCCAAAATCGTTGGTCAATCTTCGTATGTAAATCTTATCCATATTTGATTGAATTTCTAGATTGTGCAAAATATCAAAATTAATATTAACAAATTTAACGAATAAAAATGAATACCAAAAAATGTAATTAACGTAACCAATGGTATGTAAAAAAATGCAATTTAACAGAAATAATGATTTAATCAAAATGAACAAATATTTGAACGTAATCAACCGGTTGTGAAAAAAATAATATAATTAAAATTAACTGATATAAAATCCTAAAATTTTGACAAATATGGATAGATATCGATAAACTTATTAAAAATTATAAAAAAAATGTATTTTAAACTATTAAACAAATAAAACTTAAAAGTTACGAATTTGAAAATGTTAGGCCAAAATTGAGTGTCAACACCCAACGTGTCTCTTTAAAGGTGGACGACTCAATCTTGAATATAACATGCCACTTTGAAAGAGGTGACAACCAAACGTGTCTCTTAAAGGCAAAAGACCCAATCTTGAACTTAACGTACTACTTAGAGGGAGGTGACAATCCAACAAGTTCCTTTAAAGGCGGATGACCCAATCTTAAACAACAAAATTTGCAACACAATTGTTAGTAGCAACTGTAATAGTAGTGCAATATAAATTATGCAAGCATGGCCTCATATGAACAAGGTAATTGACTAATGCAACATTTCGAACATAATAACATCCTAAATTTTATAAGAGTGTCATTTAAAACGGCATGACAAATCAATATTTTTTTAAAAACATTATTTTATTTGAATAACAAATTAATTTTTAAAAAATGTCATTTTGAAAGGTAAGACGACCTAAATTTAAAATGATGTCATTTTGAAGGGTATGACGACCCAAAAATACAATTTCAACAATGAAACGGTCCATAAAGTTACTTTGGACAAATATTGAAAAGTGGATGTTAGCCCATTTTTATTTTTTGAACAATGAAACATGTTTTGATTTTAGTTAGCGCCAACAATAGTATTGCACAAATTTGTCGCACAATACTGTATCTTTCACCTCAGAATGACATCGAGATAATTCCTATAGCTTCAAATGGTACTTCAAATGTACTTAAGTAACAACAAGAATTGTTTATCTTGCTCCAAACAAAGGTTTTTGAACTATAAATCATGTTTCAAATACCCTCACCACAAAAAAGTTTCAATTTGCACACATTTAAAGTGTTTTAATTTGTGGGTATTTAGTGATATACACGCACACTCAAAAAATGTTCAACGCGTGAAATTGTGATACCATAGGCTTGACCTTCATGTAAAACTCCATTAATGTGAGAACATTTGAACTGAAATCATGTACGACTTGTTATTGGCTTGTAATGTAGGCTTATAGATGGGTAGAATATTCATTTGGGAAAAAAAGTGACTTTATCCCTTCTTAAGCATTACACTAAATCTGTGCTTTTAATGTTCGTAACGCTTTAAGTGTTTGATCCTCTTTGGCATCCCTTCAATTTGCATTTTTGACCTCTTTTGAAGATTTGCTTATCAAAGCTTTCCCCCTTCTCTTCATCTTTTGAAGTTTCTCCCATATTTTTGGAGTATTCTTCTTCATTTGTTGAAATTTGGTTTTCTTGAACTTGTGGGGAATTTTCAACTCTTTCTTCTTTATTTTGAAGTCGTTTTTTGCAATCTTGAATTTCAAGGACTTCGCAACTTTTGTCTTTGACAAATTTGAACTTCGAATTTTCATTTGAAACTTGCACGTCTTCAGCATGCTCAAGAAAGTTAGGCCACGAGAAGGATAGTGCATATGACCACTTCGAAAGGGTGTTAAAAGTGGTGCCTCAAAACCTGGAGGTTAGTTTCACTTTCTGTTGTATCAATATACAACTTAAAAGTAGAATTAAGTTCAGATAAATAAGGCTGCAGTATTTGGCAGAATCTGAGTAGTTAGTTGCTATATTTTAGGCTTTAGTTATTGGAGATAATGTTAGCTTATTTTATTCCTTTTAGTTAGATTTTTAAGTTATGAATTCATGTATTTATATTGCAGTCATTATTCAATAAACAAGCAACTTAACCTTGTTATCTTCTCTTTTCTTTCTTAGTAAACATCTGTTATTCTCCTGTTAAAAACCTACAAATTGGTATCAGAGCATTGCCATCTTGAGGGACCTATGAGAAGAGAGTGAACCATATAAACCTTTCATTGAACGACTATCTTAAATAGTTTATAGAAAATGAATTCTGAAACAAGCTTCTTAACTCCACCAGTCTTCAATGGTGAGAATTATCAAGCTTGGGCAATTAGAATGACAGTTCATCTTGAAGCGCTAGAGCTCTGGGAAGCAGAAGAATAAGATTATGAAGTAACTCCTCTTGGTGATAATCCAATAATGAATCAGATGAAACTTCACAAGGAGAATAAGACAAGGAAAGCCAAAGCTAAATCTTGCCTTTTCTCTACAATATCCCCTTCAATTCTTACCAGAATTATGCAAATGAAGTCTGCTGCAGAAATTCGGGAGTATCTCAAAAAAGAATATCAAGGAAATGAAAGAGTGCAGAATATGCAAGTGATGGATCTGATTCGAGAATTTTAAATGAAGAGAATGAAAGAATAAGAAACTATAAAAGACTACGCAGACCAACTACTCGACTTCGCCAACAAGGTGAGATTGTTCGGTAAGGATTTCACTGATGAAAGAATTGTTCAAAAGATTCTTGTTACAATTCTTGAGAAATATGAAGCCACAATTTCTTCTTTAGAGAATTCTAAAGCTATGTCAAGCGTTACCTTGACAGAACTTGTTAAAGCTTTGCAGGCATTAGAGCAAAGGAGATTAATGAGGAAAGAAGGTTATGTTGAAGGTGTTTTTCAAGTTAATTCACAAAACAACAAGTCAAACAAAGGAAGGAAAAAAAACAAGAAGCACAAGCCAAGCAATATTTACAACAATAAGGGAGAAAGTCAGTCTATCTGCCCTCATTGCAAAAAGACATATAACTCTCAACAGAAGTGTTGGTGTAGACCAGATGTCAAGTGCAACAAATGTGGTCAATTAGGCCATGTGAAGAGGGTATGCAAGTCACAACCGCAACAAGAAAAAGCTAAGGCTGCAGTAAATCAATATCAAGAAGAGCAATTACTTGTAGCAACTTGTTTTGCTAGCAAAAGCATTTTTGAAAGTTGGTTAATTGATAGTGGATGCACAAATCATATGACCAGTGACCAAGAACTCTTTAAAGATCTCGATAGATCTTTTATTTCCAAAGTGAAAATCAGAAATGGAGAATATCTCGACGCGAGAGGCAGAGTGTAACAACCCGTAACTAGAAAGAACTAGAAAGAAGTTAATAAGTGGAAATAGTCTTTTTTTGAAAGAATATAAAAATTTGGAAAATTTGTTAAGTATATTAAGCTGAGTTTTTGGTCAACTTAAAACGACCATAACTCCTATCTCAAGATGAGTTAGGTGTGTTTCCAGATATCGTAGGAAAGATCTTGGAATAATCTTTCCAACACCGCCGAGTTTACGTCATTCCAAGTTCGTATGAGTGAGATATGCCCATTGGAAGTTAGGCAGTTCAATTAAGGAAAGTCTAATCCGGATTTTAGAAGGGCATTATGGTCTTTTCCTTACCCAATTATTATATTTCGTTTTTGGGTAATTAATTGGGGTCTAAACTGATATTAGTCAGTTTACGCTTTTGGAAAAAGAGTTAAGGTTTTGATAGAAGAGAAAAAAAAAGAGGAAAAAAGAGGAAAAAAGAGGAGAAGCAAGAATCGTCAAGATCTTCAAGAATCACTTGTGGATTTCGTCAAGGGGTGATCCCTACGAGGTATGTGAGATCATATAGTGTTGGTTTTGTTCATCCACACACCAATCATGATTTGTTTCAGCGAATTTAAGTTCTTGAAAGTTTAGAAATTGAGTTCTTGATGGGTTTGTTGAAGTTCCTTTGAATTCTTGATTCGTTGAAATTGTTGAGGAATTGTTTGATCCGAATCCATGATTTTAGGTGTGAATTCAATTAGAATCTTCCATATATTGATGGTATAGCTGATTCTAAGTGTTTTGGAAAACAACCAAGTCACAATAGGGGGTTTAGAGTTGAAAAGGAAGAAGAAAAGTCAGAGGCACCTGGGCAGGGTCCTGGGGCGTCGCCCCTCTCATAGCCCCAAGAAGAATTCTCTGATATTTTGCCTCTGGGGAATCGCCCCTCTCAGATCCCCAAGAAGGATTCTCTGAACTTTGGCCTCTGGTGCCCCACACCTCTCAAAACGCTAAGGACGCCAGTTCACCCCATTTTCCCCCCTTCTTTCCGTACTAGGTCCTTAGTAACATACCTATGTTTTTCAATCGATTTCTATACTCTAGCGTACATTTAAACATCATGAAATCATCATAAACATGAGATCATGAACCTTGAATCCAATAATCCAATTCAAGGAAAGTTAATATCAAAGTCAAGAGAAGTAAGAGTCAAGTCAAGAAGAGTTCTTAAAGTTTTCCAAAAGTCTTTTCCAAATGTTTTAACTTTGTTTTAAGACTTAAAGTTCAAGTTGAGTAAAGAGTAAAGAGTAAAGATTGAAGTTCATTTCTTCAAAAGTATATGGGGACTATGTATTCCCAAAGAATTGAAATGTTTTCACATTTAAACAACAAAAAGAAACCTTGATTTCCAAAGAGCTTATGAGCTAGTTTTCAGAAAAGAGTAATCGCTTTCTAAATTAAGCAAGAGAGGGAACTTTGATTTCCAAGATAGACTTTGATATAAGTTTTGAGCAATTATCTCAAATCACAGAAAGAAGTATGTTTTTAAACATAAGAGCTAGTATCATATTTTGGGAGTAGTATTGAGCAGCGATATGGGGAGAGTTCAGACAACTCACAGCCCCCATAAACCATGTAGCCATCATGGGTAGAAACAGGTCATGTTTTTTAGATGATTCCTTCTGTGATTTTTAGCATAGACTAGTGGATCCACTTAGAAGTTCAAGTTCTATACCCTCGGCAAGGTATAGGACGGCCCTGGCAGCGTGAGGCAAAACACTATATCATCACAATAGCTCTTACGTGATGGTTGTCGGTTAGAGAAACTCCCACAGAAGTAATTTTATTCTTATATACATAGTTTATATGTATTTTTACGTACATTTCAGAGTTATATTGTATCTTTGCATACACACAGAGTTGACATCCATGTTTTAAATAACTTTTCTTTAAATTGCACTTGTTTTAAACTACTTTATATTGAAATGAGTTCAGTTATGCTGAGTTGAGTTGAGCCAGGTAAGTTCTTCAGTTCCTTTCAAGCTTATATCTTGTTTAGAATTCCCCTCGCATACTCGTACATTCAATGTATTGATGTCATTTGGCCTATATCTTCTTATTATGCAAACACAGTTAACCAGGATCAGCATCCAGTGCATCGTTGATCCAGTTGAGCACTCAGAGTCTTGTGGTGAGCCTCCTTACTTTTGGAGGATCCCTTTTTATTGCTTTCAGTATTAGTTAGTTCATTAGGATGTCGTAGGTCTTGTCCCGACATCCATCTCAGCTGTTTTAGAGGCTTCATAAATAGACAGTCAGATGTTAGTTCATTCGTCATTATCTTTTTATTGTCTTATGTTCAGATTTGAGTTGCCACTTTGGCTAAGTTAAATGTTTATTTTAAAATATTATGAGTTTAGTTTGAGACAGTTGAGTTATTTAGCATTTGAATCCTTTTCTTAATACTTAAAGTCTTCCGATGAGTAAATAAGTCAGGCCAAGGGTTCTCTTGGGGCCAGCAATGGTTCTTGAGTACCAGTACTACCCAGGGTATAGGCTCAGGGTGTGATAAACTTGGTATCAGAGCTCAGAGTTCAAGAGTCCTAGGGAGTCTATGAAACCGTGTCTGTAGAGTTCTAGTTATCGGTGTGAAGTACGCCACATCTATAATTAGGAGGCTGCAATATTTAGGAAATTCCTTCACTTCTTTCATACTTATTTCGTGCGTTAGAGTTTTATCTTTAAAAAATTTCTTTCTAACTTATGCTTGCGCGTAACCAATTGTGAGTTGGACTGTTTTGAGAGTGCTTTCATGGGGCGTTTCTTTCCTCGTGAGCTAAGAGAAGCAAAGAGATGGTTGCCGACATGAGAAACAGGATGAGTTTATTCGCTGTTGGGTTGCCTCGTCTGTCAGATAAGGAAAGTAAGGCATCCATGCTAATAGGTGACATGGGCATAGCACGGATGATGATCCATGTGCAACAAGTTGAGGAGGACAAGCTGAGGGATAGAGAAGGGGTTAAGAATAAGAGGGCAAAGGCATTAGGGAATGAATCCGGGCAGGAAAATAGTAATGCGAACCGGTCTTCTTTCCAACATAAGCAAAAAGGACCTTCCCCATCATCTGCTGGTGCACCTGCACCAAGAAACAAATGTGAGTACAATAGTTAGAATTCCCAGGATTTCAGAGCTAGACCTACACTGTCGCAAAGTAGTATGGCACAAGGGGGTACTAATATTCTTGCATTTGCTAAGTGTGGCAGGAACCACTCAGGTACGTGAGGGCTCCACTGGTTGTTTCAAGTGTGGCCAGAATGGTCATTTCATGTGAGAATGTCCAAAGAACAAGTAGGGCAACATTAATGGGGTAATAGAACCAGTCTTATTCAGTTTCTCCACAAGACAAAGCTGCACCTAGAGGGGATACTTCCAGTACTGGCGGAGGCAAACCGCCTATATGCTATCACTAGTCGCCAAGAGCAAGAGGATTCGCCAGATGTTGTCACTGGTATGATCCAAGTCTTTAACTTTACTGTTTATGCTTTACTAAACCCAGGAGTGAGTTTATCCTTTGTAACACCATATGTTGCGATGAATTTTAATGTTATTCCTAAGCAACTTAGTGAACCCTTCAGTGTTTCTACACTTGTTGATGAGTCTATTCTAGTAGAGAGAGTCTATTGTGATTGTCCCATTTCTGTCAATCACAAGAGCACCATGGCTGATTTAGTCGAGTTAGACATGGTAGATTTGGATGTCATTCTTGGTATGGATTGGCTTCATGTCTGTTATGCCTCAGTTGATTGTAGAACTCGACTTTTCAAGATTCAGTTTCCAAATGAGTCAGTCTTAGAGCGGAAAAGCAGTTCAGTAGTGACTAAGGGTCGTTTTATTTCGTACCTTAAGGCGAGGAAGTTAGTTTCCAAGGGGTGTATCTATCACTTAGTCCCAGTTAATGACTCTAGTGTTGAGATACTTCATATTCAGGTGTCGTGATGGCTCCACTAGTTGCTTCAAGTGTGGCCAGAATGGTCATTTCATGTGAGAATGTCCAAAGAACAAGTAGGGCAACATTAATGGGGTAATAGAACCAGTCTTATTCAGTTTCTCCACAAGACAAAGCTGCACCTAGAGGGGATACTTCCAGTACTGGCGGAGGCAAACCGCCTATATGCTATCACTAGTCGCCAAGAGCAAGAGGATTCGCCAGATGTTGTCACTGGTATGATCCAAGTCTTTAACTTTACTGTTTATGCTTTACTAAACCCAGGAGTGAGTTTATCCTTTGTAACACCATATGTTGCGATGAATTTTAATGTTATTCCTAAGCAACTTAGTGAACCCTTCAGTGTTTCTACACTTGTTGATGAGTCTATTCTAGTAGAGAGAGTCTATTGTGATTGTCCCATTTCTGTCAATCACAAGAGCACCATGGCTGATTTAGTCGAGTTAGACATGGTAGATTTGGATGTCATTCTTGGTATGGATTGGCTTCATGTCTGTTATGCCTCAGTTGATTGTAGAACTCGACTTTTCAAGATTCAGTTTCCAAATGAGTCAGTCTTAGAGCGGAAAAGCAGTTCAGTAGTGACTAAGGGTCGTTTTATTTCGTACCTTAAGGCGAGGAAGTTAGTTTCCAAGGGGTGTATCTATCACTTAGTCCCAGTTAATGACTCTAGTGTTGAGATACTTCATATTCAGTCAGTTTCAGTGGTAAAAGAGTTTCCAAAAGTCTTTCGAGATGATCTTCTTGGAGTCCCTCCTAGGAGAATAAATAGACTTCGGTATAGACATTTGATATACCGTGAGTTTACAGTATTTTTAATACATTTCACTTAACAGTTGTGTGTGTTTAGGGACATTTTGTATTGGTATTAATGTATTTTTATCATGTTTACAGGAAATAAGTTCGAACGTGGAAATATGTGACACAACTGAAGAATTGTGCATAAAAGGGCATCTACGGAAGTAATTGATGGACCGTAGGTTCATTCACGTTCCGTAGGTTGTGATCGTAGATGGGCAGGCAATGCATGAAGAAGAAATCAGGGAATTCTTTAATAAGTGTAGAACTACAAACTCAAACGATGGACCGTAGGTCGACCTACGGGCCATCCTGCAAGTTCGTCAAATGCTTCAAAGAGGGGGTTCCAGTACTTGATTTTAAAGATTCTAAGTATGGAGCTATGGAGGAGGACCCACGAACCGTGGATAAATCCACGGTCTGTACTTTTGGTTTGTTGATTGAAGCTGAGAAGTGGAGATTTTGAAGTTGGAAAAAATGCCTAAGTCCTGAGTCACGGAAGGGACCTACGGACCATAGGTAAGTCCAAGGTTTATGTAGGTCAGTGTCGTAGATAGAAACCGCGTCCTAAAACTTTATTTCCTTATTTCTTTTACTTTTTAGTTGGGACTTATTTTTCTATATATATGGTATGTAAACCTTGTTTTTAGGAGTCAGACTTTATTATTTTAGTTCTAGTTTTTGGCTTGAGAGATTAAGTTGCAACTTTAGCAATTCTTGATTTCCTAAGTTCGTTTTGAAGATTTTTGACTTTGAAATTCAAGTTGAGATTCTGGGTTTATTCTTCTCATTACGTAAGTTCATGATTTCTTCATCTAAAAATATGAATTGTGTTCTAGTTATTATGGGTAACTAAATCCACAACTATGGTTGTGGGAACCATAAGCAATTAACAAAGTATGAATAGTAACTAAGTAATTCTTAAATAGTGTTGTTGCATGCATTGATAATTCTTTCATTTAGAAGTCTTTTTAATGGTGGCCAACGTTAGAACTCGCCTCGTTACTACTTGCCGGAACAAGAAGGTAATTAACGAGAAAAGTATTATCAACATAGATTTAGTGTGATACTATCTAATAGTCTAATGTCGATTGGTGTGAGGGTGAAAACTAAGCCATACATCTATGTGATGTCTAATATAAGGTAAAGGTAAGGGTTAGTAAATTATACACACGTAGCCGGACCAAGGTGCGGGATGTGAAATTCTCTAGTTGTCCGACCAAGGAATTAGAGATACCTAACTTATCACTTTGCATGTAATACACTAGGTAAGGATTACTATTACTAGGATTACCGCGTTATGAGCCTGTGGGGAACACGTACACCCTAGTTTCTATCTCATCTTGATAACACCTAAAGTTTGAATCTTGTTCATTGATTTTTCACTTAATTTCCAGAATTTGTTTCACAAATCCCCACCCCCCTTTAATTACTTATTTCAGAAGTACGTTGACTAAATGTATATAATCGTGGGTTAAAGTTAAGTCTAAACCATATTCATCATGGGATCGACCCCAACCTACAAGTTGGGTTCTTTACTTGATAACGATCACTTATGCTTCTTTAGGGAGGTGTAATTTGAGCGTATCAAATTTTGGCGCCGCTGCCGGGGAATAAGGCTTTTAGATTAAGTTTAACTACATTATTGAACTTTAGTCAAATATTTCCTAATTTTACTTTTTCTTTTGTTTTTGTTTCTCTCAGGTTCCTACTATAAAGTATGCCAAGTACACGGAGTAAAGGTGAACCACTTACTCCTTACGACCTAGATTTGAATAGAACTTTGCGAAGAATGAATAACCAAGAAGTCCCCGTCAATCCTATCGGAGGAAACTTAGGTAATGGAGTTGGGTTGCAGTCTCCGAGGGTTAGTGATGAGAATAATCAAGTTCAAGCTGAGAATCTACTGGGAGATGCATTGAGGGTATATGATCCACCAGGACCAAGACTGCGTGATAACTATAGGGTCAAGTTTAATGCTGCTGAATCTGAAAGACCTCTTGTCCTACCTCCTCTACCTCTGGGTCATACATTTGTCATAATTAGCAGCTTGATACAATGCTTACATCGAGGGGATTGTTCACTAGTTTGGCATCGAAGGATCCACATGCACACGTAACTAAGGTGAGGATTGTTTGCAAAAGTAGTGATGGTCGACCGAACTTAGACATGGATGTCATTAGATTGCGAGTATTCCCTCTATCATTGACCGACGATACTGCTGTGTGGTTTAATGAGCTTCCTTATAACTCAATCTACATATGGGAACAATTAACTGAAGTGATCCTGGCAAGATATTTTCCCGTGTCAAAGAAGCTGAATCACAAATATAAACTCAACAACTTCGTAGCATTACCTAGAGAGTTTGTGAGTAGTTCTTAGGATAGGTTTATTGCTTTTGTTAGAGGTGTCCAAATTCACCGCATTGATGATGAATCACTGAAGGAATACTTCTATCGAGGTCAGGATGAAAATAGTAAGGCGGTGCTTGATACTATCGCTGGATGTTGATACGGTAAGTGCACTTTTGAGCAGATTGCGGAGAAACTTGAGAAGAATTCTCGAAACAATAAAGCATGGAGTACTAGAAAGTTGGATACAGGGAGAAACACGTTTGCAGCCCAAGCTACAACTAACCAATCTGCTGATGATATTCGTGAGAAGATGGCTCAGATGAGGACCGAACTGGGGTTGGTGTTGAATGATGTAAGCGGAGGTACTGAAAAGGTAAATGCTGTCAATTATTTGACTAGAAATTCACCACCGGGTGAGGAATGTTACTATGAAAAGGATACTTATGCGGTGAGTGATCAAACGGGGGGTTTCTGAGACAACGCCAAGGTTCCAATACGGATAATTAGCGCCAAGGTCAAGGAAACCAAGGTCGGAACTATGGCAACTACAATCGAGAGGGTCATTATGTCCGGGATGGGAACAACAATCGCGAGAAAAACTACAACTGGAACAACTATGGCAACAGAGACGATCGAGTAAGGCCTTTTGTCCCTCCACAAAATCGGAAATCTGGTAATAGGGAAGCTGGAGGTAATATGTCATGTCTTGAGGAAATGATGCAAAAGATGATAAAGAGGTTTGATGTGACTGATGAAAATGTGAAGGAGATGCGAAATAACTTGTCTGGTATTGGTCAAAAAGTTGATGTCCATGCAGTGTCGATCAAGCATCTTGAGCTACAAATGACTTAGCTGTCTACTACAGTGAGCCTACGTCAACCTGGCACACTTCCTAGCAGCACCATCCAAAATCCAAATAATTATGGGCATTGTATGGCAGTCACTACACGAAGGGGGAGGCATACCATTGATCCACCGATGCCGTCTGGGGTTGAAATTGAGGTTAGTAAAGATGACGATGTGATAGAGGTAAATAAGGAGCCCGAGAATGCAACAAAGAAGGAAGTAGAGATAACTCAGAAAGTTGTTCCCATGGCTAGACCTCCACCTCCTTTCCCATAGAGGTTAGTGAAGAAAACTGAAGAAGGAAAATACCGCAGGTTTATTAGTATGTTGAAGCAACTTTCCATCAATGTGCCGTTGATAAAAGCTTTGGAGGAAATGCCTAGGTATGTGAAGTTTATGAAGGACTTGGTAACTAAAAAGCGGTCCGTTTGTTTTAAATATGATGATATGTTGCAACATTGTAGTACTATTGCTACAAGGTCCCTTGTGCAGAAGAAGGAGGATCCTGGTGCTTTCACTATTCCTTGTACTATTAGGTTGCTACATTTTGCAAAGGCATTGTGCGATTTGGGTGCTAGTATCAATTTGATGCCATTGTCTATTTACAAGAAGTTAGGTTTAGGGGATCCAAAACCAACTGCGATGCAACTGCTTATGGCCGATAGAACTGTAAAGAAGCTCATTGGTGTGCTCCAAGATGTACTAGTGAAAGTGGAGTGTTTTATCTTTCTGGCAGATTTTGTGATACTGGATTGTGATGTTGATTTTGAGGTTCCTATTATCCTTGGGAGACCATTCCTAGCCAATGGGCGTGCCTTGGTTGATCTGGAGAAAGGAAAGATAAAGTTCGATTGAACAATGAAGAGGCAACTTTCAACATCTCTAGATCCATGAAGTAGAGTTGTGAGCTCAAATTGGTATCTATGGTGACACATATTGTACAGAATGGTTCTGAGGTGCCTATTAAAGAGAGGTTGGGTGTTGATGCACTAGCAGCGGTAATGATGAACTTCGATGGTGATGGTATTGAAGACTATGAAGAATTGGTCGCTGCACTTGATTGGTTTGAATTCCGTTCAAAACCAAAACGATTGGAGTTAGACATGAAGAATCACGACTCTCCACCTGCTAGACCGTCTGTTGAGGAGGCACCTAAATTGGAGGTTAAGGCTTTACCATCACATTTGAGGTATGTATTCTTGGGGAGAGATGGTACTTTACCGGTCATCATTGTGGCATATTTGAATATGGCACAAGTTGAGGCATTGGTTTCCGTGTTAAAAAGGTTCAAGCGAGCTATTGGGTGGACTATTGTGGACATTAATGGGATTCCTCCTGGTATTTGTTCTCATAAAATTCAACTCATGCCGAATCACAAGTCTAGTAATGAGCACCAGAGAATACTAAATTTGCATATGCAAGAGGTAGTTAAGAAGGAAATCAGCAAGTGGTTGGATGCTAGAGTTATTTATCCCATTGCAGTTAGTAGTTGGGTGTGTCCTATTCAGTGTATGCCCAAGAAAGGTGGGATTACTGTGGTGCCTAATGAGAGAAACGAGTTTGTTCCGATGCGGCCTGTGACTGGATGGAGAGTCTGCATGGACTACCAGAAATTGAATGATTGGACAGAAAAGGACCACTTCCCTATGCCGTTCATGGATCAAATGCTGGATCGACTTGCTGGTAAGGGTTGGTATTGATTTCTTGATGGTTATTCGGGCTACAATCAGATTTTCATAGCTTCGGAAGACCAAGAAAAGACCACCTTCACTTGCCCTTATGGGACGTTCACATTCAAACGGATGCCATTTGGGTTGTGTAATGCTCTAGCGACCTTCCACCGTTGTATGATGTCAATATTTTCTGATATGTTGGAGGACACTATTGAGGTATTTATGGATGATTTTTCTGTGGTGGGTGATTCTTTTGATCGTTGTCTAGACCATTTGGCCGAGGTGCTTAAAAGAGGTGAACAGTGAAATTTTATGCTAAATTGGGAGAAGTGCCACTTAATGGTGAAAGAAGGGATAGTTCTGGGTCATCGGATTTCTGAGAAGGGTATCGAGGTTGATAGAGCGAAAGTTAAGGTAATAGAAAAACTTCCACCACCTATCTTTATTAAAGGTGTTAGAAGTTTTCTTGGGCATGCACATTTCTATAGGAGCTTTATCAAGGATTTCTCCAAAATTGCACATCTATTGTGCAAACTGCTAGAAAAAAAGTATAAGTTTGATTTTGATGATGCCTGTTTGAGAGCATTTGGAGAGTTGAAGGAGAAGCTAGTTACTGCACCTATCATTATTTCACCAGATTAGGGACAACCGTTTGAGGTAATGTGTGATGCGAGTGGAGTGGCGCTTGGCGTGGTATTGGGACAGAGACGAGAGAAGATTATTCATCCTATTTATTATGCTACCAAAGCTCTAAATGCGGCTCAAAAGAACAATAAAGTGACTGAACAAGAGCTTCTTGCGGTGGTTTTTGCATTCGAGAAATTTCGATCCTACTTGCATAGTACTAAGGTCATTGTGCATACTGACCATTCTGCATTGAGGTATTTGATGGCTAAGAAGGATGTAAAACCGAGGTTGATTAGATGGGTGTTGTTGCTGCAAGAGTTTGACTTTTTCGTGAAAGATAGAAAGGGGACAGAAAATCAGGTTGTTAATTACTTGTCTAGATTGGAGGAAGAAGCTATGCTCAAGTTGGTGATAGGGTTGAAATTAATGATGCTTTTCCAAATGAACAGGTATTGGCTGCTTCTCATGATCTGATTCCTTGGTTCGCAGACTTTGCTAACTATTTGGCAAGTGATCTGGTGCCATCAGATTTGTCTTTTAACCAAAGGAAAAAGTTGATGCATGATGTGAAGAACTTTTGGGATGAACCTTATTTGTATCGTAGTTGTGCAGATGGGATTATTCGTCGTTGTGTGCCCGAGGTCGAGATGTTGAGTATACTAGAGGCGTGCCATTCATCGCCAGTTGGTTGGCATCATAGTGGTATTTGAACTGCGCATAAGATTTTGCAGTGTGGGTATTACTGACCTACCATCCACCAAGATGCTCATGATTTCGCCAAGTCTTGTGACCGTTGCCAAAGAGAAGGAGGAATTTCAAAGAGGCAAGAGCTATCTATGAATCCTATATTGGTGATAGAGTTGTTTGATGTGTGAGGGATTGATTTTATGGATCCATTTGTGAGTTCACATGGGATGAAGTATGTTCTTGTTGCGGTTGATTATGTGTCAAAGTGGGTGGAAGCAATTGCGCTTTCAAACAATGAAGGTAAGAGTGTCACCGCATTCTTGAAAAAGAATATCTTCTCCAGATTTGGTACACCTAGGACGATTATCAGCAATGGAGGTTCCCACTTTTGCAATAAGTTGTTCAAGGCATTACTTGAGAAAAATGGCACCCGCCATAATGTAGCCACTCCTTACCATCTGCAATCTAGTGGGCAAGTTGAAGTGTCCATAGAGAGATCAAGCAGATTTTGGCAAAGATAGTGAATGCTAATAGAATGGATTGGTCAAGAAAGCTTGATGATGCTCTATGGGCCTATCGCACCGCATTCAATGCTCCCATAGGTATGTCTCCCTACCAATTTGTATATGGAAAGTCTTGCCATTTGCCGATAGAACTAGAGCATAAGGCTATGTGGGCGATAAAGAAGCTAAATTTGGATTGGGGCAACGCATCAAATCAGAGAATGAGTGACTTGAATGTTCTTGATGAGTTTCGCCTAAGAGCTTATGAAAGTTCAGCCTTGTACAAGGAGAAGATGAAGAAGTATCATGATCAAAGGATTGAAAAGCGAGAATTTGTTGTGGGTGAACTTGTGCTTCTATTCAACTCTAGGTTGCGCTTGTTTCCGGGAAAGCTCAAGTCCAAGTGGATCGGGCCATTTTTAGTCACTCAAATGCTCCCACATGGAGCGGTGGAGCTTGAAAACAGTGAGGGAACAAGGTTCAAAGTAAATGGGCAAAGGATTAAGATATATCTAGGAAACGCGAAGAGTATACACGAAGTTGTTGAGGCCTAATATCTTGATGAAGACTGAGTAATCAAGAGGCCTGCGTCGTGCCGCGACGTTAAATCAAGCGCTGCTTGGGAGGCAACCCAAGATGTTCAATCTAGCCAACTATAGGTTTTTCTTTTTGGTTTAGTAGTTTTCTTTGTTTAGTTACTTTTCTCTATCCCTTTAGATAGGTGCTTTATTTTTTTTTAATGTTGGCTAGATATAGAATAGGGTCCGTGTCTAAAGAAGTGTCTAGAAAATGTAAAAAGAAAGGCCTAACAGTTGCTACATGTGCAAGGTTGAAAAGCAAAATATGCAGAAAAAGTCGGTTGCAGAGATCTACGGACCCCATCGACGGTCTGTGGTTCATTCCACGGACTGTGAATGGCGTCCGTAGATCCTGGGTAAGTTCTCTGAATTTTCTAATGTGAGAGTGACCTACGGATCCCATCCATGGACCGTAGGTCGACCCACAGACCGTAGACGGGGTCTCGTGGGTTTAAACCCTAGTTCTGCCTGACCCGACTCGGACCCCTATTAAATAAAATCCCCCCATTTTCAAATCATTTCCCACTTCTAATCTTACCTCCAAACCATTTCTAAACCCATCAAATTCCTAAAATCCCTCCATATTACCACCACTCACCCTATAATCACTCCACATTCATCTTCCCATTTCCCAAATCACTCTCCTTTCCCCCCAAATCCTGTCATCCCCATTTTTAGAGTTTCGGTGTCCGCGTTCGGTGCGAAAGTTGAGTTAAAGGTTGTTGGAAGTCTAGAGTCATCACACAATCACCCACTTCTATTGCTTGTAAGGTAATCGACTTTCCCTTCACTTTGAATTTCGATTCATTGTTGTGTTAGAAAGTCAGGAAGTGTTTCTTGACCTTGGGTTGTTGTTATATGAAATTGTATTCTAAAATAAACTTAGAATCACCCTTGGGATGATAGATTGTGATTGTAGTGTCGTTATCATCAGTGTAATAAGAGTCTAAATGCAAGTTTCGACTTAGGGATCCTAGTCTTGTATGCAATACTTGTCAAAAACTGAGTAATTGGAACCCTTAGAATGACGAACTAGCATAAATTGTGTTGAAATCCATGATTAGACTAAGGGAAATTGTGTGAATTGGTTAAACTTTGTTTTGAATCAAAGCATGTATGATACCTAGCACAGACCTTCTCCACAAGACCACGTCTATGGGCCGTAGGTCAATCTACGGACCGTAGATCAGGTCGGTGGTTGATGGCACATAGCAATTCCACTAAGTGTGGAGCCACGGAGGTGGCTTACGGTCTGTAGGTCAATCTACGGACCGTTCTGGACAGTCGTGGTTCCCATTAAAGCCCACCTATTTGGGACTTATGATATATGGAGGGGATCCACGGATTGTAGGTCCACCTACGGACCGTAGATACCCACCGTATGTGGCTTCTAAAGCCACTGTCAGAATTTTTTATTTTATTTTTTGTTTTCCTTTTCGTTCATTCTTAGGTCTAAAAATATTTCATGTGTTATGGGTTTATTTTGGCACTAATTATACATTCACAGGTATCATGGCTCCTAAGAAACAAGTAACCTACACAAAGAGGGGCAAAACAATATCTGTGGCGCCAAATTTTAGGCTGATTGATGAAGACACGGATGCGGAGAAAGATCCCGCATATGTTCCATGGCCACAAAGACATCCCCTACTGCACCTCGTGCTACCAGGAATCAATCCCGGCAGGTGATCACCGACGTAGTCCCTGTCTCCCAGTCTGATAAGCAGAACACATTGATCGGGTCACCAGCTGGTTCTGCTTCCAGCTCTAAGTCTGCCCCTGCTTCCGGCTATGAGTCCGCTTATGCTTTCGTCTCCGGTTCTGGATCCACCACAGGCCCAATTTCACATGAGCAAGTTGTCTCGTCTGATGAGGCTACTAGTTCGGGGGTGGTTCCAGTGCCACCAAACACAAACCCTCATTTGGTTGTTGAGGAGCCTAATAGGTGGTGTGTACATGTCAATGGCAGATATACAGAGACGCCTCGATGTTGAATGAAAAGAGGGTCAAGGCCCGGCAAATCACTAAGGAGCGCAGAGTTACAAGTTCGATTGTATGGCTTGGAACCCCGGGACTTATAGCCAGAAGATTGTGAGGGAGTTCCATGCTTCCTATGCTGCCACACTTCGAGGATCAATCAACAGACGGGCCAAGCCCACGGCCCAGGACCCACTCACTTCCACTTTAGTCCGGAGTGTTTCGGTGGACATATCGCCGGCCACTATCATTAGATTCCTCTACGGTCCGAGCACCTCTTGGGCACTCAACACTGGAGAATTTGACTACCAGTGGGATATTATGAGGGGCAGTGAGTTCCAGCGGTATGCAGAGAAGAGAGAAGCTGCCCTACTTTGGTTAGCCAGACATATAGCAGTGGATGGAGAGCGCACGGAGTGGGTTAGCACACCGCATTTGGGTATTCAGAAGGCCACCCTAAACTTGGTGGCCAAGTTCTTTTGGCTTCTGCTACGCAACAGGATATCGCCCACTAAGGCTGATAATGCACTTACTTGGGATAGAGCGGTGATGGTTGCGGCTCTAGTAGCTAGGTTCGAGATAGACTGTGCCCGCATGCTGTTGGCAGAGATACATGAGAGGGCATTCAAGACTACCAATATTCTACCATTTCCGTGTATGATTTTTCAATTGTGCAGGGATGCTGGGGTGCCTATATGGCATTGCGACAACTTGGTACAGGCGACCGGACACTTGATATTGGCCTTATTTAGGTGCGGCCAATGTATCTTCCCTACGACGTGGCCCACAGATTGAGGTGTCGCCATTAGGAGCAGATTTAGTAGTTGATGTGGAGCAGATGAGGGGTGATGACCCTGCCCCTCCAGCCCATACTGATGATGCCCCAGGCTCCCAATCTCAGGCTGCCAGTCGGGCCCCTATCTCTTCCAGAGTCATGCCACCTTCCGGAGCTGATGTTGTGCCCTTGCCCCGAATTCAGAAATTGGAGGCACAGATGGCCACACTGCTTCATCATGTGAAGCCATGGATGCAGAAGTCTATTGTAGAGTCTGAGGCAAGGATGGAGACCATGATAGACCAGAATGTCCAGGCCATTCATAAGCGCCTGGATGCCTTCGAGTTGAGAGTCCTCGAGCGACCAGTCCCTCCTACAGATCTGTCATCTTTCCGAACCGAGTTAGACAGTCTCCGGGCCGACCTTGATGACATCATTGCCCCACCCACAGATGAGCCAGAGTCTGCACATAATGTATTAGTTGATGATACAGTGCTTAGTGCTTTATTCAGCGAGGACATAGCACAGCTCGAGCCGACCCATCCCCCAGGGAAGAGGTCCCATTCCAGTAGCATTTCTGACACTAATGAGGAGGCCCGAGCAAAGAAGCGATAGCGTATAGTCAGCAGAATAAGAAGGCTAGAAAGGCTTCCATTGTAGATGAGGAGTTGCGCCAACAGAGGGTTCGTGAGAGTATTATTAGAGCCTCAAGTTCTAGGCCCACCACTGAGGCCATGACTGCTGTGGGAGATGATGTTAGCACTACTAATGGTGCAGTTAGAGTGATTGATAGCACTACTGATGGTGCAGTTAGAGTGACTGATTGCACTACTGATGGTGCTATGATAAAGGATGTGGGCACTACTGAGGGTGACTCAAGTGTTGTTCCAGCGGGCTCCGGGAAACCGAACCCACCCGCTTGTTGAGGTCTTCGGCGCATTTGCGCCACAGGTTTGCTTCACCTTCACCCTACTCTTTATTGCTTATTTTTGTGCATTGGGACAATTGCACTCTATTTTTTTTGGGGTGGGGTAAATGGATTGTGAGTGATAGGGTGAAGTCTGAGTAACCCAACTCATAATCCTCTCTTGGGGTTTTCTTGCATGTGTTCTTCTTCCCTAAGAGACTGCTTTAATTTATGTTGAACTGGCATGTGTTAGGAATATATGTGTAGAAGCATGAGAAAGAATGAAGTATGATGGCATAGTTATGAATAAAAAAATGATACACATCCAAAATTTGTGATATGTGCTAGAATCTATAGGCTAGAATGAGTTGAAATGTGTTGGCTCCGAGTATGACATGATAAAGAACCAACTTGACCACATGACTTAAGCTAAAACTTGAACTGGGTAACTGACAACCTGATAATGTGACAATGTGCCAAGAGTGTAGTGAGAATGGTTGATTGTTCAGACAGTTGTGTGCCAATCTTGAACTTTCCCCATTGGTCCTGCTAGGATAATCTAGGCTAGAAGTTAGGAAGTGATCATAGGTCATTGTTCAAATTGGTCCACTTAAGCCTAAAATGATATAACCAAATGATAGCATTATTCCCTTTTTATCCAACTATTTGAGCCTAAAATTGATCAATTATTTTGATTCACCTAACTCACATTCCCATAGAAACATTGTCTTGACCCCGGTCCCTCCTTGGACATGTGCACCTTGGCATAGGCCAAAAGCCTAAGTTGAGGGTGGCTATGCCTAAAAGCTACCTTGATCTTGGCCCTGGTCCGACATCGGAGATTGTGCATCTCAACTAATGCAAAATGCATAAGTTGAGGGTGGCTATGAAAAAGGAAACCAAATGAAAAACAAGGGTATGAAAAGAGTTTGGGTGTTGAAAAAGAGAAAAAGTATGAAAGAGGATGTGACTTTGTGCAAAAAGAAAAATGTTGAAAGAAATAAAAGAAAAAGAAAGTGAAAGAAAAAGAATAAAGTGAAAAATAAGAGTCAAAAAAGTCAAAAGTCACATCCATGTTGCAAAGAAATAAGGGAAAGAGTTTAAAATGGAAGGATGCCAAAAATAGGTCAAGGAAGAGGTAAAAAGCCAATGTAATGTCAAGGAGGGCTGAAAGTCACTAAAAAGTACCCAAATGTACCACACCTGACCCTGGGCCTACGTTACAAGCTAAGAAAGTCCTATAGTGATCCTAGCAGCTAGTTTGGAGAGTCTAAGTAGTGAAAATAAGGGTAAGCCTATGGTATTGAGCACTAATTGTACTTGAAATTACTTCTGAGTGTGAGTGTTGAATGAATCCTTGTACTCAAAATTATATTCATTGTGTGAAAAAGGGATTTCATTTGAAATAAGGGCACCAGTTACATTGTTGGAAAGTTGGTACCTTGGAGATAGCAAAACAGTGTATGTTGTGTGTTGATTGATCGATCTTTGTCATATTTTGATCCGCATGAGTTCTCTTGTTGAGTCTAAGAGAAAAGATTTGCACTCGAAAAGAGAGTCGAGATAGAGAGCCATGTGATTGCTTGTGCTTGGATGCTTGCTTCTATACAAGTGTCGTTTAAAGTCTTAGTACATCGCTTGAGGACAAACAACGAATTTAAGTTGAGGGTGTTGATATACCGTGAGTTTATGATATTTTTAATACATGTCACTTAAGAGTTGTGTGTGTCTAGGGCCATTTGGTATTGGTATTAATGTATTTTTATCATGCTTGCAGGAAATAAGTTCAGAAGAGGAAGTATTCGACACATCTGAAGAATTGTGCAGAAAAGGGCATCTAAGGAAGTGATTGATGAACCGTAGGTCCATTCACGTTCCGTAGGATCGTAGATGGGTAGGCAATGCATGAAGAAGAAATCAGGGAATTCTTGACTAACTGTGGAACTACAAACTCAAACAACGGACCATAGGTCGACCTACGGGCCGTCCTGCAAGTCCGTCAAATGCTTCATAGAAGGGGTTCCAGTACCTAATTTTGAAGATTCTAAGTATGGAGGTACGGAGAAGGACCCACGGACCGTGGATCAATCCACTGTCCATACTGTTGGTCCGTTGATTGAAGCTGAGAAGTGGAGATTTTGAAGTTGGAAAAAATGCCTAAGTCCTAAGTCACGGAAGGGACCTACGGACCGTAGGTCAGTCCACTGTCCGTAGGTCAGTGTCATAGATCGAAACCACGTCCTGAAACTTTATATCATTATTTCGTTTCCTTTTTAGTTGGGACTTGTTTTTCTATATATAGGATATGTAAACCTCGTTTTTAGGAGTTAGACTTTATTATTTTAGTTCTAGTTTTTGGCTTGGTAGATTAACTTGCAACTTTAGCAATTCTTGATTTCCTAAGTTCGTTTTGAAGATTTTGACTTTGAAATTCAAGTTGAGATTCTGGGTTTATTCTTCTCACTACGTAAGTTCATGATTTCTTCATCTAAAAATATGAATTGTGTTCTTGCTATTATGGGTAACTAAATCCACAACTAGGGTTGTGGAAACCATGAGCGATTAACAAAGTATGAATAGTAACTAAGTAATTCTTGAATAGTGTTGTTGTATGCATTGATAATTCTTTCGTTAAGAAGTCTTTTTAACGATGGCCAACATTAGAACTCGCCTCGTTACCACTTGCCGAACCAAGGAGGTAACTAACGAGAAAATAATTATCAACATAGATTTAGTGTGATACTATCTAATAGTCTAATGTCGATTGGTGTGAGGGTGAAAATTAAGCCATACATCGATGTGATGTCTAATATGGTAAAGGTAAGGGTTAGTAAATTATACACACGTAGCCGGACCAAGGTGTGAGGTGAAATTCTCTATTTGCCGGCCCAAAGAATTAGAGATACCTAACTTATCACCTTGCATGTAATACACTAGGAAAGGATTACTATTACTAGGATTACCGCGTTATGAGCTTGTGAGGAAAACGTACACCCTAGTTTCTCTCTCATCTTGATAACACCTAAAGTTTGAATCTTGTTCATTGACTGTTCACATAATTCCAGAATTTGTTTCACAAATCCCCCCCCCCTTTAATTACTTGTTTTGGAAGTACGTTGACTAGGCAAATATAATCGTGGGTTAAAGTTAAGTCTAAGCCATATTCCTCGTGGGATCGACCCCAACCTACAAGTTGGGTTTTTTACTTGATAACGATCGCTTATACTTCTTTAAGGAGGTATAATTTGAGTGTATCAAATTTGACATTCTTCCAGATACTCCTCTTATATCTATTCTGCCATACTGAATGGCACTAGCAGAGTTAAAAGAATTGAAAGAGTAGTTGAAATATCTCCTTGATAAGGTTTTTATTCGACCAAGTGTCTCTCCTTGGGGAGCTCGGGTCTTATTTGTGAGAAAGAAATATGGTTCCCTTAGGATGTGCATAGATTACCGCCATTTGAACAAGGTTACCATAAAGAATAAGTATCCTCTTTCGAGAATTGATGAACTCTTCGATCAACTTCTGGGTGCCACTTGTTTCTTTAAGATAGACCTCAGATCTAGCTACCATCACTTAAGAGTAAGGGAATGTGATATTCCAAAGACAACATTCAGGACCCGTTATGGTCATTATGAGTTCCTAGTTATGTCCTTTGGTTTGACCAATGCGCCTGCAGCATTCATGGACCTTATGAATAGAGTATTCAAGCCTTCTTTAGATATGTTTTTTATCGTGTTCATTGATGACATACTAATATATTCAAGGAATGAGGAAGATCATGCTAGTCATCTCAGAATAGTTCTCCAAACTCTAAAGGATAGGAGTTGTATGCCAAGTTCTCTAAGTGTGAGTTTTGGCTTGGGTCTACAGCTTTCTTATGCCACATTGTGTCCGGTGATGGAATTAGTGTTGACACTCAGAAGATAGAGGCAGTGCAGAATTGGCCTAGACCCACATCTCCAACTGATATTAGGAGTTTCTTGGGGTTGGTTGGATATTATAGAAGGTTCGTAGAGGGGTCTCATCTATTTCGTCCCCTTTGACCAAGTTAACTCAGAAAACATTTAAGTTTCAATAGTCTGAAGCTTGTGAGAAAAGCGTTCAGGAATTGAAAAAAAGGTTGACTACTGCCCCCACTGTTAACCTTACCAGAATGTACTCAAGGTTTTGTCGTATATTGTGATGCGTCCACAGTTGGTTTGGGTTGTGTATTAATGCAGAATGGCAAAGTTATAGCTTATGCCTCCAGACAATTGAAAGTTCATGAGAGGAACTACCCAACCCATGATCTAGAGCTGGCTGTCGTAGTTTTTTCTTTGAAAATATGGTGTCATTATCTTTATGGTGTTCATGTGGATGTGTTCACCGATCACAAGAGCCTTCAGTATGTGTTTACTCAAAAAGAGCTTAATCTCAGACAAAAGAGGCGGTTGGAATTACTCAAGGATTATGACATGAGTATTCTTTACCACCCAAGTAAGGCTAATGTTGTTGCTAATGCCTTGAGCAGGTTGTCCATGGGGAGTACCGCCCATTTTGAGGAAGATAAAAAAGAACTAGCAAGAGATGTGCATAGACTTGCACGCTTAGGAGTCCGACTAATGGATTCCACAGAAGAAGGAGTAGTGGTGATGAATGGGGTTGAATCATCCTTAGTGTCAGAAGTGAAAGAGAAATAAGACCAAGACCCAATTTTGCTTGAATTGAAGGCAAATGTTCATAAGCAAAAAGTAATGGTTTTTGAACAATGGGGAGATGGTGTATTGAGGTATCAAGGTAGATTTTGTGTACCAAGGGTGGATGAACTCCAAGAGAGAATCATGGAGGAAGCTCATAGCTCCAGGTATTCCATCCATCCGGGTTCCACAAATATGTATCGCGACTTGAGAGAAGTGTATTAGTGGAGTAGTATGAAGAAGGGCATTGTAGAATTTGTTGCTAAGTGTCCGAATTGCCAACACGTTAAAGTAGAGCACCAAAGGTCAGGTGGTATGACTCGAAATATAGAACTTCTAGAATGGAAGTGGGAGATTATCAATATGGACTTCATCACAGGTTTACCAAGGTCTCGCAGGCAGCATAATTCTATTTGGGTGATTGTCGATAGAATGACAAAATCAGCCCATTTTTTACCGATAAAGACTACCCATTCAGCAAAAGATTATGCTAAGTTGTATCTTCAAGAGGTGGTAAGACTTCATGGGGTTCCAGTCTCCATTATTTCAGACAGAGGTGCGCAATTTACTGCACAATTTTGGAAGTCATTCAAAAAAGACTTGGGTTCAAGGGTGAACTTAAGTACTGCCCTTCATCCTCAGACAGATGGGCAAGCAGAGTGCACTATTCAGACCTTAGAGGACATGTTGAGGGCTTGTGTGATTGATTTCAAAGGTAATTGGGATGATCACCTACCTCTTATTGAATTTGCTTACAACAATAGTTACCACTCTAGCATCCAAATGGCTCCTTATGAAGCTCTTTATGGGATAAGATGCAAATCTCCTATTGGATGATTTGAAGTTGGTGAAGCAAGGTTGATAGGACCAGATTTAGTTCATCAAGCTATGGAGAAGGTGAAAATGATTCAAGAGAGATTGAAAATGGCGTAGAGTCGTTAGAAATCCTATACTGATGTTAGGAAAAAGGAGCTAGAGTTTGAAGTAGATGATTGGGTCTACTTGAAAGTTTCACCTATGAATGGTGTTATGAGATTTGGTAAGAAGGGGAAACTTAGTCCCTGGTATATTGGCCCTTACAGAATATCGAAAAGGGTAGGTAATGTAGCTTATGAGTTGGAGCTACCACAAGAGTTACCCGCGGTTCATCTGGTTTTTCACATCTCCATGTTGAAGAAGTGCATGGGAAATCTTTCATTGATTATACCAACTGAAGATATTGGGATCAAGGATAGCTTATCTTATAATAAGAGATTCCGGTCCAGATTCTAGATCGCCAAGTTCGCAAGTTTAGAACTAAGGAAGTAGCATCAGTCAAAGTTCTTTGGAGGAACCAATTAGTTGGGGAAGCTACTTAGGAAGCTAAGGAAGATATGAAGAAAAGATATCCACATCTCTTTGAAACCGGAGAAATTCCAGATGAAGGTACTAATTCTCTTCTTAGTACTCTTTAATTTATAAGTTGGCATGTTGTATTTGCATTGCTTATTGGGCGTTTCAGCTGAATGTTAGATGTTACATCCTTAGCATATATGAGTAATCTCATTCGAGAATGAATGTTCCCAAGGGGGAGATATTGTAACACCCCGTAACTAGAAAGAACTATAAAGAAGTTAATAAGTGGAAATAGTCATTTTTGGAAAGAAGACAAAAATCTGGAAAATTTGTTAAGTATGTTAAGTTGAGTTTTTGATCAACTTCAAACGACCATAACTCCGAGATCAGGATACGTTAGGTGTGTTTCCAGATATCGTAGGAAATATCTTGGAATAATCTTTCCAACGCCGTCAAGTTTGCACGATTCCGAGTTTGTATGAGTGAGATATGCCCATTGGAAGTTGGGTTGTTCAATTAAGGAAAGTCTAATCCAGATTTTAGAAGGGCATTATGGTCTTTTCCTTACCCAATTATTTTATTTCATTTTTGGGTAATTAATTAGTGTCTAAACGGATCTTAGTCAGTTTACACTTTTGGAAAAAGAGTTGGGGTTTTGAGAGAACAGAAAAGAAGAGGAGAAAAAGCAAGAATTGTCAAGATCTTCAAAAATTGCTTGTGGATTTCGTCAAGGGGTGATCCCTACGAGGTATGTGAGATCACATAGCATTGGGTTAGTTCACCCACGCGCCAATCATGATTTATTTTAGCGAATTTAAGTTCTTGAAAGTTTAGAAATTGAGTTCTTGATGGGCTTGTTGAAGTTCCTTTGAATTCTTGATTCGTTGAAATTGTTGAGGAGTTGTTTGATCTGAATCCATGATTTTAGGTGTGAATTCGATTAGAATCTTTCATATATTGATGGTATAGCTGATTCTAAGTGTTTGGGGAAAGAACCAAGTCGAAATAGGGGGCTTATAGTTGAAATATGAAGAAGAAAAGTGGAGGCACCTGGGCAAGGGATTGGGGCGTCGCCCCTCTCATAGCCCCAAGCAGAATTCTTTGATCTTTTGCCTCTGGGGCATCGCCCCTCTCAGATCCCCAAGCAGGGTTCTCTAAACTTTGGGCTCTGGCGCCCCACGCCTCTCAGAGTGCCAAGGATACCAGTTCACCCCATTTTCCCCCCTTCTTTTCGTACTAGTTCCTTAGTAACGTACCTATGTTTTCCAATTGATTTCTATACTCTAAGGTACGTTTAAAAATCATGAAATCATCATAAACATGAGATCATGAACCTTGAATCCATAATCCAATTCAAGGAAAGTTAAGATCAAAGTCAAGAGAAGTAAGAGTCAAGTCAAGAAGAGTTCTTAGAGTTTTCGAAAAGTCTTTTTCAAATGTTTTAACTTTGTTTTAAGACTTAAAGTTCAAGTTGAGTAAAGAGTAAAGAGTAAAGATTGAAGTTCATTTCTTCAAAAGTATACGGGTACTATGTATTCCCAAAGAGTTGAAATGTTTTCACAATTAAACAAGAAAAGGAAACCCTTGATTTCCAAAGAGCTTTTGAGCTAGTTTTCAGAAAAGAGTAATCGCTTTCTAAATTAAGCAAGAGAGGAAACTTTGATTTCCAAGATAGCCTTTGAGCTAAGTTTTGAGCAATTATCTCAAATCAAAGAAAGAAGTTTGTTTTTAAACATAAGAGCTAGTTTCATATTTTGGGAGTAGTATTGAGCACCGATATGGGGGAGATTTTAGACAACTCACAGCCCCCATAAACCATGTAGCCATCATGGTAGAAAAGGATCATACTTTTTAGATGATTCCTTTAGTGCTTTTTAGCATAGAATAGTGGATCCACTTAGTAGTTTAGGTTCTATACCCTCGACAAGGTATAAGACGACCTTGGCAGCGTGAGGCAAAATGATGTATCATCACAATAGCTTTTACGTAATGGTTGTCGGTTAGAGAAACTCCCAAAGAAGTAATTATATTCTTATATACACAGTTTATATGTATTTTTACATACATTTTAGAGTTATATTGTATCTTTGCATACACACAGAGTTGACATCCATGTTTTAAACATCTTTTCTTTATATTGCACTTGTTTTAAACTGTTTTATATTGAAATGAGTTCAGTTATGTTGAATTGAGTTGAGCCAGGTAAGTTCTTCAGTTCCTTTCAAGCTTATGTCTTGTTTAGAATTA